>NW_026849464.1:0-164571 GCF_030869305.1 Colletotrichum tamarilloi
GCTGAATCCAGCGACTCTGAATGCCCTAGTGAGGCTGGCAGCTGTATTGTAGTGGGTGTGGTTGAGGATCAATAGTTAATAGTAATGAGGAGGTTGGGTTGTGATCCCATCGTTTTTGTGGTGCCAGGAAGTGGGTATGTTGACTTAAGCCTTGAGAGCATGTTGTGACCATCTCGGGAGGGAATCGTCGCATCGAGAGGGCCGTCGATACATATACAACCCATAAGACCTTTCGGGATAGCGGCTGCGTGTCGACTATCACGGTCATCGAAGAGGCCAAAAGGGTAGCGAAGCCGGAGACGGCTGCCGCATACCACTTCTCTAGCAAACTTCCCGGGTGGTTAATAGAATAGGATACTGGCCAACAACTAATATTCAATCTACCTGCCTTACCATTGCTTTGCTCTAAGGAATTCCACACAGAATATAATTTAAGAATGATAAGAATAATAAGAATAATAAGAATAATAAGAATAATAAGAATAATAAGAATAATAAGAATAATAAGAATAATAAGAATAATAAGAATAATAAGAATAATAAGAATAATAAGAATAATAAGAATAATAAGAATAATAAGAATAATAAGAATAATGAAAAAGAGCTAGTAGAGAGCGGAAAAGGCTTACATGCCGATAGATCTAACTATCTCCCAAGGTCGAGCCGTGGGCAGACTCCTTCATCTTCATCAGCCATCTCTACGGCCCTTGTTTGGCTCGTTGGGGAGTCACGCCGCCTTCCAGACTTCTGTCAAAATTACGAAAAGTCTCGTCAAGATACCAGATCATTTCAAGTAAACCTAATGCTCAGCTGAGTAAGGCGATCAACATAGATCCACGGCCGTGCCGACCGCGGCTTTGAACCTCGTTGTCGAGAACGTGGCCGATGAAGCCTTTGTGTCTCTAATTTTGGGGCCGTTACATGTAGAGTGTGATGATTCAGAAGATCCGACGCTAAAGAATGTCGAGTGTGCCCAGTCAACCCATCCTTGAAGCGCGTAGTCTCGTCGCAGCTATTCTTTAGGTAAGCCTTATTTGCTAGGTATTTGCGCGGCCAGGTTCTATTGCATTTTGGGGGTACTATCAATAATCTATAGAGGACTAATCACTGGAAAATGGATTTGGGGGGCAACACTTCAACATGAGGCTATGCTATTGGAATAACGACTTCTCAACCATTCCCAGAGCTTATCTATCTTTATCCTTCTTTCCAAATAGCTTTTGTAAACTCCCTATCCGCTTTGATGGCTGTTGTTTGACTGATTCCTGCTCTAGCCCTCTATGTCGTTGGCTTGTGGATGATTGTTGTTCGCTCATAGTCAGCGGTTTGTTTGCGTTGGAGGAATGGGTCGAATGCAAAGGCCGATTTGGAACCTGGATAGTGTTGGGACCTGACAAAGTTTTCCTATCTGAACTTTGATAGAATGGCAGCCTCTGATCATGAGTCGAATAGTGCTCTGCAGTTGTTCGTTCGTTTATAGTACTCACGACGTCATTTGACGTTCCTTGTTGAATCGTGGTTCTTGCCTGGCTTGGTCCGGGAATTTCATGTGCCCCAATTCTGGGCCCTGATGCCGATAGCATTTCTGATAGTCTTTGTTCTGACGCTGGATCCGCAGCTACTTTTCGATATGCCAAGCGCGGGGGACCTCTCACTTCCTGGCCTGCCATCATGCATCAGCTTATAGCTGATAGCTTGCCTGTTGCAATAAGATGACTTCTAAGGCCAGCTTCTTGGTGCATGGCTTTTGAAGTGTTCGCAGGCCCGATATGGGGATATCACACTTACCAGTTGGTATTATCCTCGTCATAGGAGTATTCCGAGTTACTCCCCTGTCAAAAGTTGGATGCGGTAATACACGTCTAGAAACTGCATCGATCGGGCGGGCCCTAGGAAATTGCCTTGGATCAACATAAGCATCCATCCAGCATATCAGACAGCCACAGTCGGGCAGCTTTTTGACGGCGCGGTGCGGTGCCACGGGCTTCTTCTTAGGAACTCCGACCTCGAATGGCTTTCGACGAAACGCGAAGAGGCTTGAATCAACAAGTCTGGGCTGAGCCGGACGCCACGTCGGTAACAGTAGCAAGGCCACTTCCGTATTCCTTGTCTCTGTGTCCACGGTGAAATCTATCAGGGCCCCTCTCGCTAGCAGTAGCTTCACAATGCTTGTGTTACCAGCTTTGTATGCTCGTTCCAGTGGACGTTCGTAAACCATGCCTGACCTTCTGATTGGGGCTCTAATGCTTGCACCCCTCGCCAGCAACAGCTCTGCAACTGCGTAATGACCCCGAGCACATGCTACCCCTAATGCAGTCTCACCGTTTCTCTCCAGATCAATATTGGCCTTATTCTCGAGTAAAACGCAGACGGTTTTCATGTGACCCTGGGAACATGCCGCATGGAGGGGGCTACCCTCGTGACCACCTTGGAGGTTGATGTCTGCACCTTCTTGAAGAAGCAGCTTGACAATGCCACTTTCGCCGTAAAAACACGCATCATGGAGTGCATTCTTGGCGAAATCTGCCACGGAACGTGACTTTGAACGTCGTTTTTCGTGAGAAAGCAATATCTTGACGATATGCGTATGGCCGTTGCTCGCCGCTTGAGCCATCGGATTGAACAATGTCTGAATCGTTGGATCGGCACCTTTCCTGAGTAGAAGCTCGACAATATCTTTGTTGCCACTTCTACAAGCCGCACTAAGAGGTGCTTCACAAAGTCGTACGGCAAAGTTGACATCGCCACCACGATCCAGGAGCTTTCGGACAGCTTCTTCGCGTCCTGCGGAGCAAGCCAAGGCCAGAGGAAGGCCATCGCGGCCTTCTACATTGATGTCCGGCATGTAACTCAGAAGCAGTTCGATCACCTCGAGATGGCCCTGCTCGCACGCGAGTCCCAGCTCGGTCGCCAGACGCTCAGGCATTCTCTCAATATCCCTAGCTTCGGCAATGATTTTCTTGAGAAGCATAACGTTGCCTTCGTATGCTGCTTTCTCGGCTCTCGTGAAGATTGGTTGGATGGATGTGCTCCTGCTGATGAATCTGAATTTAGCGGAACCTATCGTGATGGTAGTGAAGGTGTCTTGGGCGGTGGTGGCGTCGGCGCTGCCAGAGACTCCTTGCTCGCGCAGCTTGGACAATGCGCGGTTTGCATCACCGGGGAAATTGAATACAAGGCCTGCTTTGCCTTCAATCTGAATCGCGAACCCAGTCTGCTCGTCTTGGCCGTCTCTTATACTCCGGTCGTCCCTCGTACTCCAGTCATCTCCCTCGTTGCGGTCGTCCCTCATGTTCCCTTCTTCCCCAATGCTAGAATTTGGATAGGCGCTTTGGGTGTCCATGGTATGTCTTGAATCCTTCATCGATG
Source organism: Colletotrichum tamarilloi (assembly GCF_030869305.1). Classification (NCBI taxonomy): domain Eukaryota; kingdom Fungi; phylum Ascomycota; class Sordariomycetes; order Glomerellales; family Glomerellaceae; genus Colletotrichum; species Colletotrichum tamarilloi. The sequence continues at coordinate 3,370 of NW_026849464.1, forward strand.
CCAACCATTGGTCGATGCTTTCATTTGTGACGCGTGGGCCTTCGGGAATATCGGGGCGTACGGGACTTGAGACCATGTCGGGAAAGTCTCCTCCGTATGTATTTGCCTTGAAACTTGCATTAAGCTTCTTCACGGATTCGACCATTCTCTTCCGATATTCGGTACCAAAGGTTCCGCGCCCGCGAGATTTCTTCAGCCAGTCGCAATAGGGGATACCGCTGAGTAGTTCGCGTCGATCCAACGCAAACTCTTGATCAATCCAAGACCGTGCGGCAATTTCAGCGAAGGGATCATCGGCAACTACAATATCAGACTGTGGATATAGGCCGCCATGGACAGCTCGCAAGACCGCTGAGAGTCCGCTTTCGTCTTTGGGATCTTTCCATGCTTCTAGATGTGACGTTTGCCAGTTTGCCTTGTAGTTTTTCTGGTCTTTGATGTAGTCGGGCAGCCTTGTGCACGAGCTGAATAGTAGCTTGGAATTCTCGTCCCGCAGCTTCAAGGCAACATCTATCAAGACTCGATCGACTCGACTCTCGAACTTGACTTTTTCGTCTCTGATCAGCTCACCGTTGAGAGGGTTCTTCGCCTCATCTGTTTCCCGCTTGTAGCCCAGCCCTAGGCCACTGTGCGTAATCTCGAGGATGAAATTATACGGCCTGTCCTTCTCCCCTATTCCAACGTAGGACATTATTTGCTTCATCGCAATGTCGTAGATGTGCTCATAGCTTCTTTTGTCCCAAAGGACGTTGATCGGCTCAGACTCCATTGCAAGGTCAATGATCGGCTGAGCGTGGAACACCATGACCATCGCGGGAAACATAGGCAGCTGCTTCTTCTCGAAGTAGTTGTATCCGTATTGTGCGCAGGAAGCCGCTTCAACCATCCTGATGAGATGATCAAATGACCGGTAGACCACATTATAACCTTTGAGCATCACTGATTGAAACATGCTATGAACCAGTGGTGGCGCGGTCGTTCTCCCATTTGCGTGCTTGGAGATGTGGAAGGAGTAATAGGGTATCGCATTGGCCAGATCGTTGTCCCGAAGATCGTATTGGAGGGTATGGCCTCTATTGCCAAACTTTTCTCTCCAGAGCACGTCGAACAACGCTAGCACCTTCTCGTTGGTGTCCAGGTATGAGCTAGCAAGGTCTGGTGGTCCCAAGCCTGGCTGGCCTGGCATTTCTGGCTGACCAGGTTTGCTTGGGTCAAGAATGAGGTTTTCGATGTTCCTCGTCACGAGAGCTGTCTTGTATCTCTCAAGCAGAGAGATATGACCCCACGGCTTGTCGTAGCGCGTGACGCGCCTTGCAATCTTGTCATGTGCTACTACCGCCGTCTTGAGGGTTTCCGGTACGAATCCGTCAATCTCGTGGAGGAACAGTCCTTCGCTGATGCCGTTGTCGATGGCGGCAAATGAGTTTTCAACGATTCTGGAGGCCCGCTCGTAGAGTCCGCGATGGCAAAACACAAGACCAAACTCGGAGCGTAGAGACCCTTCAGTGACTGGATTGAGCAGTAAGTTTCGCGGACTGAACTTTTTCCCCTGTGTTTCCCATATGTAACCATCAGGCAGTGAAGGCCGCTCTCGGCGATGCTGGAAGACTCTGGCTGTGGACCCGGGATTGGCCATGACAGCCGAAGGGTTTGGGCTCATGCTGCTCATTTTGCGACTAATTGAATTGGTTTAAGAATAATGTTGTCGAGTCTCTAATCATAAGAAAGATTGACTGGCTAGAAACATTGAATGGAAGTACGTTGAGAGTGAACACCGAGACTTCAGAGACGGTTGTATCCATATTTTATAGGCCTCTTATGCTTGTGAACATCGCACAGCCTTGACTCAGATTGATCCTTGACACAAGGCTGCCGATCCAAGTCATCACTTTTCGGTGAGTCTTCCAAAGCGAGGACTGTATGTATCATCGGGCAACCTGCTTCTCTCGCCTGACGGACTTTTTACACTTTGAAGCGCCAGCCTGATCGACCCATATGATCCGGGATGCAGCCACTTTGTTACATGGCTCTCCACGCTCGGATGGTGGCAGCCTTGGAGAAGCAGCCACGGCGCATAATGGACCAATAGAATGCAGGTTGTACGCTGTAATTGTTCGTTAGTGGTGGAAATCCTGCCTCGAAGTGCGCACCACGCAGCCCCATCACGATTCTCACCGAAATGTGCTGGAAATATCATGGTCACAGGCCAGCCATTGCGGTTGCTGTGTGTCTTCTATTCCCTGCGATTTGTCGCAACACATGCAGCTCACATTCTGTGCTTATCATGGATGTTGACTCATTTCTTCGTGCAACTCGGGCGAGGCACGCTCGAACATCTGAATATAGCAACACTTTCGTGTCGACCTTGTTCAAGCAAACCCCAATAAAGCATGCCTACTTGTCAACGAGACCCCTGAGTGTCTTGTAACTGTGGGTCGCAACAATGTGATGAAGATCTTACCTGATTTTCGCAGGCTCATGGACTCCTAAGTCAACAAGAATGTTCTCTCCGACGCCAAGCCCGGCTCTGCACCAGCTCCCTCCATGTACCCATCGACGAAGCACTCTCCTATAACAACAAAACTATCTGTGTCGTCATACCTCCGCAGCACAACAGGAACACTGCACCCGAACAGCACGCAGAGAAAGTCTCCTTTCATCGCCCTTTGCGGTACAAGGCCGACATGTCCATCACAACTGACCATCAGACGCGAAGACATTCTCCCAATCGTATCTACAAGCCTTCCAAAAAATGAATCGTGAATGAACTCGGCCTGATTAGGCGGGGGCCCTGCCATGCTGATGAACTCAGGGTCATTGTTGAGAGTATCGCGCACGATACTCTCGAAAGTGTGTCCGCAGATAAGAAGAGGGCGGGTCCAGTCGAACCATTCCTGGAACTCCTGTGCTATGAGGTCTGGTGAATCTTCCATGCGGAGGCTGCAAAGTCGTATGAAGTCGTGGAAGAAATCCTCATCAGGCATGGCGTATTGCAGATAGCGGTTCTTGCGATCCAGGACGAGTGTTTTACAGATTCTTCGAAGTATCTCGATCGGCCTACTGAAGCCTACAGAATTCTCTGTTGATGACCTTAAGTTGTTTTGGTGAGAGCTTTGGATAAAGGGAAACTTCCTGGACCCAGCTAGCCCATCGATGGTGTCAATCAAGGTTCCTTTTGTAGTAAGCGTTCGTTCGTGAAAGCTATACTCAGCCTCTCTGTCCCGAGAAGCAGAGTAGACGGCCGGAACTCCGCTGTATTCCAAACTCAGAGGAGGTCTCATGTTTCCGATGTGAGTCCTCGAACCCTGGCTGGCCATCAGAGGGGTTACCAAGCTATGCATCTCGAGCCGCCAGTCGGGCACCCAAGACATGGATGAATAGCCGTTACTGAAGGAACTACTGTACACAGAGGCGAAGCATATGATGTCCAATGACTTGTGATGGTCAATGAAAGCCTGTGTGTAACGTAAGTAGACTTCCTCGACGCTGCGTGCATAGCTGACTTCCAACAGAAACCCATCAGTAGACAAGGCCCTCAGCCCGTACAATCGGTCTCGGTCGTCGGTAGCGTCGCACTGGGAAAAATAAGCAGCCAATGCTGGGAGGGACATGGTGATGTCTTTGTTCGACTTCTTGCTGATTTTGTACAGCATCCATAATCTTCTCCGGTTGAATCCATAGCTAAATCCAAGAGTCTCCTTGAAGCCGCTCCAGGGACATTTATCTGCAGTCCACAAAGCCCGGCATATCACGGTTCTGCTGATGCTCTGTGTTCCACACCACATGGAAACCCTTTCCGGGATCACGAACTCTTGGATCGTCCATATCCTCGTCCACCATTTCCGGAGGAAGAAGCTCTTCAGTGCAGTCCAATATGTGTAATGGTTTCGATATTGTTCCAAGATCGGCCGAATTCCAGCATCGCTGTGGCCTTGGAGATTGACCTTGTTCAAAAGTCGGATGAACTTGATGGCCTCATTGCTATCATGTGACTTTTCGCCGAGCCAGACGATGGCTCTTCGGGCACGGCGGTAGATTTCCTGCATAAGCCGCACCTGCTGGTTTCGTTCCTCGAGATTCCTTTGGTCGATACAAATAGAGTCGATCCACCACCAAGTGCCATCAAGAAGAATGCCTTTGGATCGTAACGCCTGCGTAAATGAGTACACTGAACCGAGGATTGGCAGTTTTCGGTCTCCTATCATGAGAGCATGGTCGCTCGCGAGGCCATCTGTCATCCATGAGTACGATAAGGATTGATACGCAGGTAATGACTGATTGATTGAAAATATTGACAGGTCAATGGCAGTGGTGCTTTCATCTGCGAGGAACCTGATCAGACGAATTTGGTCATCTCTAAGAGGCTTGTAGGTATATTGAGTGTTTTCGTCCATGGCTGTCTTTGGTGTAAGGTAGACAAAGCAGAATACTGAGAAGTCTGCTCTAGCTTTATTGAAGATAGGATAAGGAAACTTTGGCTAGATAACGGGAAATATTAGGCAGAAATCAGATGCGACCGAGTCCTCTGTTACACCCCTGCTGTGCTCAGCCTCGCCTGGGGCGGGGTTTGCAGATGCGTTCGAAAGTGTGGTGATGGGAAAAGAACGCTCATTGGTTTCAAAGGAGGGGCAAATGTGCACATCGAGCATGCAACATGGTGACAGCCCCAAAGCTCGTTGAGAGGTGAAAATAGCTCAAGTCCGGGTCGCCTTACGAAAATATATACAAGTCCAGCTTGGCATCGCGCCACAGAGAGGTCAGATCAGTATATCTGTGCCATACTCTCATATCCCCACTGAAGTGTTGAACGTCTAGTCCTGTTCAAATGGATGTAGATAAACGGCGCTGACAGCTTGATACTAGGCCGAAGGTAGACTTCAACCTGACCGTTCAGTCTTAGAAATCAAGCATGAAGTGCTAGTCGGGAGTCTCTATCCCTCCAAGTAGGCATTTGTAGGTTTTTATCTCTAGTAACAAACTAAATTTACAAAAGAGAAAAATCACAATGCATTGGATAAAGAGAATATTGAGTTTATCAAAACAGTTAGAGTATTTACTTGTACCATATATTTGCTTTCAGATAGCAGACCAACTGACTACCGCCCTTCGCTCGAGTGAAAAGTTTTGAAATGAAAAAGTAATATAAATGAGTGTTGATAGCTTAGTTCTCCATTCAGAGCGCCTCGTGACAAAGGACTGATGCATAACTAGTATTTCACTGCGAGTTTGAATCTTGATGGCAAGGACATGGCCGGTGAAGAAGTTCGTGAATGGAATTAATCGTCTATAGCCATCCTTCCCCTCATCATGGTATCAACAACCCAGAATATGCATACATGAAACAACAACGCTCTACGCAAGCGCCGCAACCCGCACTCTAGATGCTCAATTCTTCACCTCGGTGCTCCCAATCGCCGTCGTCCCGCTCGCGGTGTCAGGAGAATCAAGCAACTCGGGCCCAGGATCCGCTTGCTTATTCAGACTCCCCTCCCCAACCTCCCTCTCCACCTTCTTCACATCGACATCTTCAGCATCGAGCTGCTCCTCCCCAAACGGCCCGCTCGTCTTGACGCCCTCCATTGAGTCCGTATCATTACCATCCTTTCCGCCGCTCAACACGCCCGCATCGTCTTTGACGCTGCTCGCGCGGCTCACGTCCGCGCTCTCGGGGCTCTCATCCCTCAGTCCGAGGTGCTTCTCCGCGACGGGGTCCTCTTTATTGTGACCCTTCCAATCAGCAGCCTGCATCTGCGGAACGGGCGACCCAGATGATGGCTCGTTAATGATCTCGCCGGCCGTTGGTGAAATCACCTCGTCGCCGCCGTCTTCGGCCCGCTGCGAGTCTGCCACACGCCAGACAACGGCGATCTTGTCAAAGGCGCGGGAACCTTTGCGACTAGACCCCTTGATGCCGTCCATAGCATCCCAGCTAATCTCAAAGACGCCGCTGGCGTCAGCTTTGCCATCTTGCTCGGGGCCGTTGCCCTCGAAGAAGACGTTGAACCAGACATGGGCAACAGCAGTGACCATTGTGAGGCCCATGGAAGACGAGGTACGGTTACGGCGCTCTACTGAGATGTTGACGTCGCTGTTGGGGATGTGGATGGGCTCTGTTGGCTTGAGAATAACGGCCATACCGCCGGGCTCGCCATCTTCGCCACCATTTGACTTCGCTTGGGCTTTGGCGTGTGACTGCTCCGCCAACGGAGCATCAGTGTCGCTTCTCTTCTGAGCCGCGCTCGGCTCGGGTGTACGAATCAAGGATGTCGTCGCCGCATTGCGCAACTTCTTTGACTCGCTTCGGGTAGGGGTAGGATCATCCTTCTGAGGCCCCGAAGCATCCTTGTCTGAGCTGCTCTTCTTTGCATTGTTGGTGTTGGTAGGTTCCGACAAAGGCGCCGCGGCAGGCGCCTTCTCCGTAGGTTTGACGCTGACGCTGGCGAGATCGGATACCATAGAGCCGACTCCGCCCCCGCTTGGTGTATCGCCCTGAACGACGATCCTCTCGCTCTTCTTGAATGTGTGAAAGACCTTGATCTTCTTTCCCTCCTCGGCGAATCCTTCAACGTCAAACTTGACGCCACTTCGCAGACCCCAGACATGGATCTCCATAATCTCAATAGCCCGGTCAACGTACTTCTTCCCACCTCGAGTCCACCTGTCGACGTATGTAATCGTTCGCAGCTGGCTGGGAATCGAGATGCCCGCTCCAAACTTGGGTCGCATTCTCCTCTCCGTAAACCTCGTGAGAGCTTCTTCGGGCTTCCAGCCGCACTCGGAGATAAGGTAGCTGCAGGATACTGTGCCACTCCTGCCCTTGCCAGCCTTGCAGTGAACGACGACGACCCTCTTGTCATTTCCTTCCGCAGCCTTGTCAGAAGCGCTGACGGCAACATTACCCGGCTCGAGATCGCCTCCCTGAAGCCAATTTCGCATGCTGGCCATGATCATAGGAATCAGACGGAACGGGGGCGGGTGGTGATCAGGCCACGGGTAATGTCGTACTCGGCCGTAGACCTCCTCGTCGGGGTACCCCGTTCCCTCTGCGCGGAACTCCCATATCGCCCATTGGTCTTTGTGCTTCGAGTCGAGAAAGGTAACGAGCCGATCAAGCGGGTTTCGATAAGCTCTTTGGGGATACGTGCCTGAAGGACCAGATCTGGGTAAATTAAAAAGAGTTAGCTCTTTCCCTTTGCAATAGTGTGTGGTATAGAAGTGCCCCCATACGTTGCAATGATGTTGTTGGTAACATAGCAAAGATCCAAGTCCGACTCGGCGTGCCGTGCTCGAGGTCCCGCAACGATCTGTCGAAGTAAAGAGGCCATGATGGAGACAAATCTATTGATGCACCCAGGAAAGCGGAGCAAGGTTTAGGACGAACGGGCGCCAAGAAAATAGGGATTGTTGCAGCGCGTGTAGTATAAATGGGCGATCAAGGAAGTCTAACCAAGGCGTCCTCCCTCATGACGGTCTACTGTGTCGTAGCTGCGCCTTGGTCGCGTGCGGGAAGTGAGCCTTGACATCGGCCTCCGAGCAGGGAAGGGCGACGTCATTCGTAGTGGGGTGAGCCGGGGAAGAGCTGCCGAGCTACGCCACTTCGGGTGTGGCTAGTGTCGTCGTCCGCCCCGGCTGCTTGGCAACATGTGCTCAGCCCTTTGGCTAGCTTGTGCTGTTGGCATCTTTAGCAAACTCCGCAAACCACAAAGATTTAGGGAAAGGATGAAGATAAACTGTATAGTCATGCGAATTTGGATTTACTGCTCAATCAAAACTAACAAACAAAGGCCGGAGCCAGTGAGCAAACGGGAAACCTGAAATCATCGTGCGATGCAGAGAGCAACCCGGTAAACCATCAGGCCCCAAACTCGCCTACACTATAATAACCTGAATTACCGGCGAAACACCGTGTGAACCCTGGCCGGCCATGAAACCTCCCGCTCATTTCTTTTCCTTTGCGACCGTATACTCTCGTTATAAACCTCTTTGCGTAATCGTCCCCTGCCGAGAAATACTCTCATCCTAGTTGGCTTGCAACCTGGCTCTTCGCAACGGCGGAGCCGCCAGACAATCAGCCTCATCTCGAGTAAGGCTTTTGTCATTGCACCCTTGAAGGTACTCATGACTTTAAATCATTTCGCGTGTTTCGCCAATGCTTAGGAAGTCTTCTTGGGGACAGCGGTGCCGCTGAGGTAGCGGTTGGGGTCAGTGTAGGCGTAGAACTGGCGAGCGCCTCCCTTGACGGTCTCCCAAGCCTGGCGGGCGGCGGGGGGAGTGCCCTGGTTGCCGACAGCGGAGTCAACACGGGACTCGAGAAGGGCGAGCGAGTTCTGGACGTGGGTGCTCTGGGTGAAGCGAGCACGGAGGAAAGCGGTGTAAATGGCAATCAAGATCCAGGAGCGGCGCTGGAAGGTGATGGCAGAGAGGAGGAGGCGAACCCAGAGAAGAATCTCGAGCGAGGACACGACAGACATGGAGGCATCGTAGTACTCCTTGACGAAAGCGCCAATCTTGTCGGCGATCGGGTTGTTCGCGTACTGGGCCTTGCCGCTGGGGGAGGCACCAGCGGCAGGCGTGATGGGCTTGGGAGGAGTGATGGTGGGAATCACGTTGGCGCGGGTGTAAGTTGCGACGTGGAAGATCGAGTAGATGGCGTAAGGGAGCATGGCCAGGGGGTACTGGGGGGACAGAAGCCACACCAGGGACATGACTGGGGTCGCATGGTTAGAAGCGATTCCCCCGCAATAAGAGGGCAAGGATGCAAACTCACCAAGATACTGAACATTCTCGTCGGCAATCAGGGCCAAAGGGCTCTGGGGAGCCTTGGCTCCAGCCTTACTGCGTGCGCGGAGAGTCTTGTACACGACGATGCCGTAGGTCAGGGCAGCAGACAGGAATGTGAGTCTGTAGCTGAAGCGGGCGATCCGGCTGTAGTAGTTGAAGGAGATGTAGGAGAAGCCATAACGGATAACGGCAAAAATAAGGGACAAGTGTCTGCAGCAGGAGTTGTCAGCCAACGTTTGCAGAATAGAGGTTGGTTTCGTCGATTGTGAGCCCATCGGTCATCTCCACGTGCATATCTCGGGTCGTCGGGTTGCAGGGAGGGAGGAGGGCGTCATATCAGGATGGTCTGTACATACCCGGCGAACCAAGCGACTGTTGATGAAGATGTTAGCAGCTGTTTATAGCGACAGAGACATGCAGGCGAAAAGACGGGAATCAGCATACATTGCAGGGTCTGGGCCAGAAGCAAAAGCCTCTGGGTCAAAGGGACGTTGGCAGGCGGAGGGGGAGCCATCGTGATGTGTTCTGAGTGCGGCGGCTCTCAAGGGCAGAACAGATGTATGTGGAATATTCGATGCAGCAGTCGAAATTGGTACTCTGTAGCAATGTCGTAGTTGAGGAGAAGGCTGCGACGGTAAGCTGGTGGTTTTTGTGTCGTGTGAGAAGTTTCTCGGAGATGCAGATGCTGGGTTGACTTTGGGGAAAGCTGGCCAGAATGCGCAAGAAGTTGAAGTGATGCGGCGGCGGGGACTCGAGTGGCTGGTCCAGTGTGCATGGAAGTGTCCAGTGCAGAGGAGACGGAGGGGGTGGAGGGAAGATGGAGCCTGGACCAGCTGAGGAAAGCGGTGGTCGGTGCGTCGGTGCGTCACTGCTTCCTTCTTCGTGCTTCCCTTTGGTCGGTTCCCTCCTTCCTTCCCGCCGCTGGTCCCTCTTTTTTGTTTTTATTTTTTATTCTTATTTTCTGTGTGGCTACCAGGTATTTTTGAACTGCCAGGTTGAATACGTATTTGTACATACCCAAAATTCCCCAAATTCCAGTCTAGGGTCCCGGACACAGAAGCGGCAGATCTGCACTCCGACCATGGGCGATGGAGTGGGATTTGCTCCAGATTTTAAATGACAGACAGGTAAAGACAGGGCTCTCTGGGTTTTGTTTCCGTCTCATCCCAGCGTCGCACAGAGTACCGTGTTGGGCGAATCAGCGCTGCTACTCATATGCAAAGAAGCTCAATGTTTCCTTTTATCTCGAGTGTTTTGGAATCCCGTCTTCAACGGCGGCACAGGAAGGAGATCTGACCGCGAGAACCCAACCGTCCGTCAGGTCAGTGTGAAGATGAGACGACGGCAGAAAATCCGTGCCCCGAACAGGACGGGAAATATCAGCAAACACCAGGACCGCTAGAAAGCATGTGCATCCAATGCAGAAGGGAGAGCCATTTTGGTGGTACACGCATGTCTCTGCACTCAAGTGTGTAGTCGATAATATGAAAATGGAATGATATGGCCAGAGCGCCCTCCAATGACGATCGAATCTGGCAGGGGTATTATGACAAAAGCAGCACGAAATGCTCATCCCCTAGATACCTAACCTACGTGTCGATATCGGGACGCAGCTGTGCCTTGGACAGGAGACTCAAGAGTCGAGACTCTTTCATCACCACTGGCGCTAGCTCCGGACTTTCCTGGCCTGGTGTCAAGCCACAATCATCGGCTTGTTTCTTTTCGTCATCATCACGCCTGGTCTGTGCGACAGCTGCAGGCGATAGCTCCGTCTAGTCCACACAGCTTTGACCAATGAGAATTCTCTGCATCTAGCCTGCTTAGTCACACTGTACCTTCCCGGCTAACCTTCGGTCGTCTGGACAGTGTCAATTTCATAGGCGTTCACTGCTCCCATAACCCCTGCTCAATTGGGGAAGCTGTGGCGTCACAAGCTCCCGAGCTTTTCGAAATGTTGAGGGCTGCAGCTTCGTGGCTTCACCTCAGTCCATCGACCAGACGGCCGTGTTGATTTGCGCACTGCTCGACACCACAAGCAGCCACGATGCCTCCAAAAGCAGCCCCTCGACCAAGGGAGTTCGTTCATCCCGAAGCTGGACATGCTCGAAAGAAGTGAGTTACCCGACTTTCTTTGCCTCTTCTTTCATCTAGAAAATGCCCCTCCACTAACAGCAACCTCTCAACAGGCCCCCCAGCGCTTTCGCTATCGAGCCCATCTCGGCATTCTACTGCTTCCTGATCGCCAACATCATCTCCGCCCTCTTTGCCCCGATACAAGACTGCGATGAAACATTCAACTACTATGAACCGACCCATTACCTGTCCCACGGCTATGGCCTGCAGACGTGGGAGTACTCCCCCACCTACGCGATTCGCAGCTGGCTATACGTTGGTCTACATGCCATTGTTGGGAACATCCGCCGCTTGATGCCACAGTCCACCAAGGCAAGTGCATTGCGGCACTAGAGAATACTACTTGCGACCAATTGCTAACCATGACCAGGTCGGAGAGTTTTTCTTCATCCGCTACGTACTCGCTTTCGGCTGCGCCTTGTGCCAGACCCTTCTCTTCCGTGTCATTAGTCTCACCCTCAATGCACGCATCGGCCTGTTCTTCATCCTGGCCACCGTCTTTAGCCCTGGAAACTTCCACGCAAGCACTGCCTATCTGCCCTCCAGCTTTGCCATGTACATGGCTATGCTGGGCGCTTCGTCCTTCATGAACTGGCGGGGTGGTCTCAAGACCGCTCAAGGCATCTTTTGGTTTGCTGTCGGTGCGGTGGTGGGCTGGCCCTTTGCCGCGGCACTCTGCGCGCCATTCCTTGTTGAGGAGGCTCTCTTCGCTGCCTTGAGTGATACGGACCGCTTGATTGAAGCTATCATACGCGTGGTGAGGGGCGTCGTTGCGGGCCTCATCGTTCTTGTAAGTTGGCGTACTAATTCATTCGTAACCAATCATTGTCTAATACTTGCTAGTTCTTCGACGGCGTTATCAATACCTTCTTCTACAAGAAAATCGAGGTCGCAGCTTGGAACATTGTCAAGTACAACATCTTCTCGGAGACCGGCGGCCCTGAACTGTACGGCACAGAACCTTGGACCTTTTACTTCCGCAACCTAACCCTGAACTTCAACATCTGGTTCGCGCTTGCGCTTGTCTGCCTGCCTCTGTTCTTGCTGCAGAAGATCGTTTCTCCCTCTGGCCAGGGATTCCAGACCGGTCTTCGTGCATTGGTCTTCATCTCGCCTTTCTATCTGTGGCTCGGCATATTCACTCTTCAGCCTCACAAGGAAGAGCGTTTCATGTACCCTGCGTACCCCTTCCTTGCCTTGAACGCAGCCATGTCATTGCACATTGTTCTTACTGCGCTCGGCAACTCTGATCCAAAGACCCTCATTGGCAAGATCCCTGCCAAGCTCAAGCTGTCCTTGGTCACCATCACCCTGCTTCTGTCATTCGATATCAGTCTTTCCCGAGTGTACGGCATTTGGTCTGCCTACTCTGCCCCGTTGAGTCTGTACAAGCCTCTCGGAGCTGGCGTCAGCGGTCAACAAGGCCTTGGTGTGCGTGGCGACAACGTCTGCTTTGGCAAGGAATGGTATCGCTTCCCGTCATCCTACTTCCTGCCTCGCGATATGCACGCAAAGTTCGTTCGCTCAGAGTTCAGGGGCTTGCTCCCAGGTGAATTCTCCGAGGCTCGCACTGGATTCGGTTTCTGGAGCGGTACCTGGATGCCGACGAATGGCATGAACGACAGAAACCAAGAGGATATGGGCAAATACGTTGATCAGAGATTCTGTGGCTTCATGGTGGACACACAATATCCTGAACGAACCGCTCCCCTGCCTCCGAACGAGCCCGACTACATCGCCGATCAAGAAAACTGGGAGATTGTCAAGTGTATCCCCTTCTTGGATGCGGAGAATACCCATGTTTTGGCCAGAGCACTCTACGTGCCCAACCTTCCGTTCGTCCCAGAGCAATTTAAGCGGAAATGGGGCCGTCACTGCCTGCTTAAGCACAAGAAATGAAGTAACCCTTCATCATGATTGTACTTTTGAAGGCGGATGCTGAAGCCATCTTTTGGGGAAGTTGAAGGGTCTCTAGGAGATCTGCCCTTGCAATTAGACCAAGGATTGACATGGTCCATCGACCAACTATCTTGAATGCGATGCAGTCACATTTGTCACTGGACTTACTTCAGATATCAAGAGCGGATATGCTTCAAGGCTGATGATGATCCAAAAAGACAATGGTCTATATGGGGCTGTCGTTCGGCGCAGCGACAGCCTGGGCATCATAGCCTCTCAGACTTTGGAGTCAGGATAATGCTGTGAGCATGAAGACTTGAGAAGCAAAGCCAAATAATGTCCAAAGTTGTTGGTCAAAGAGGTCGCCGGCATTGCCTTATCAGAAAATCACATGGGGTCCCTTAGGTAGAGAGCTTTACAGAATAAGATCTGAGGCCTGTGCCCGTCAATAGAGAGCACAAAAGCATGCATTCACTCTTGTGCTACCTTTCAAAAGTTCGAGCATCAGTAGGCGTCCTGATAATACATTGGACATGAAATCTAGGGCGCGTCATCAAGGGAGGCCATTGACTTGGTCTAAAAGATGACCGACAATCCCCGCTTCCAAACACTCTTCTTCTTCTCGGCCCCTTCGTAGACATCATCAAGCTCCTCCTCAGGCCGCCTTCCCATGTCAAGATCAACGCTGTGCAAGTCGACGCCGAAACCCCAATCTTTGGTGTAGACCTTCCAAAACAAGAAGAGAGAGATGGTGATGGGAGCAGCCAAGTATCCCTGGAAGAAGGACTCTGCGCTCGGCTCTCCTCCGACGGGCTATTCAAGTATTAGTAACATGGTCAACAACGCTTGAAAAAGAGAACGGGATCTGCAGACTTACAAAAAGCGAAGAATAAAACGTCGCAGCAAGCGAACAACAAACCAGAAACACACCAACATAACTCCCCACCACACCCAGCGCAGACCTCCATGGTATATCCTCGGGGCTCCTCCCTTGGACCTTCCACGCCTTGCGGAAGCGGATATGCGCAATCATGATGCTCGCGTACGCGAACTGGCCCGAGAGGCCCGTAACGGCGAGAAGCCAGTTGAAGACGGTCTTGCTGTCGGCGGCGAAGGTGATGAAGGAGATGAAGCCGAAGGCGACTTGTAGCGCGACGCAGTAGATGGGCCGGCCGGACTTGTCGATCTTGGCAAAGATGGAGGGGGCGCGGCCGGATTGGGCGAGGGCTTGGAGGACGCGGGTTGAGCCGTAGGTGCAGCTGTTTGCGACGGAGATGACGGCGCAGGTGATTACTTCGATTGGCAGGTGTCAGACAGCAGCTCGGAGGGTTAAGATCATGCACGAGGAAAGGTAGTTGAGGAGGAAGATGAGGAAGAGACGCGGGATATGCTAGACGTACCGCCGTTGATAACGTGAGGGAGGATCTGGATCCCGGCAAGCTGGACGGCCAGGACAAAGGGGGACGCCTTTGTGTTTGCCCCGCTGGCGCCGAGGAGTACGTCGCTGTCAGAGGGGACTATGAGGCCCATGATGAAGATGTTGAGGATGTAGAAGAGGGCGATGCGCCAGAAGACTTGGCGGGTAGCTTTCGGGAGGGTCTTGCGCGGGTTCTTGGCTTCAGCGGCTGCGAGGCCCACCATTTCGGTCCCGCCAAAGGAGAAGGCTGAGATTCGTTTGCTTAGTTCAGAGTGCCCGAACTATCATATAATTTGACATGGATCTGGGGGTCGGTGATGTGATAGAAAGACGGGAACTCACCGGCGGTTACGAAGACGGAGCAGAATCCTTGGAAGCCGTTCCTGAAGGCGCCTGGGTTGTGCCAGTATTGCGCGCCGATGTAGCCTCTAGGGTCTGTGGGTACGCCGCCGGCGTTGATGATAATGCCGAGGATGATGAAGCCGATGCATGCTATGATCTTGACGATGGCGAGGATGAATTCGACTGAAAGTTAGAGTTAGGGAGAGATCATTTAGGAGATTTTATAAAGTCAAGTGAGCCTTGCCTTCGCCGTATCCTCGCACTCCAAAGACTTGGATGATGATCAAGAGTGACATGAAGACGGCGCACCATACGCCGGGGTTGACTTCTTCTCTGCTCTTCCAGAACTCGATTGTGATGCCAGCGGCGGTGATTTCGAAGGGAAGGGTGACCATCCATCCGATGGAGTACTCCCACCCCATTGCAAAGCCCCTGGCAAGGCGTCAGAAATTGGCTTAGAAATCTCTATCTGGTTATGTAGTCGAAGAGAAGCTCACCAGGCCGGATCAATGAAGCGAACAGCATATTCGTAGAAAGCACCATTGACTGGGTAGATGATTGCAAGTTCTCCGAGAGCTTGGACGGTACACATCATCATACAACCAATGATGATGAAACCTATGAGCTGCAGACTACTTAGTTTCTCTTCGAGTCGGTTGACAATATTGGTCTCGAGATGCTTACAAGAGCAGCCGGCCCTCCCGTTCTCAATGCTCCCCCTGTCCCGACGAAGAGACCTGCACCGATAGAACCTCCTGCGAGGAGGGTGATCTAATTAGACTCTAAATGGCTTCCGTGGTGAGTGACATACCGATCGCAATCATCTGCATATGCCGACCCTTGAGCTCTCTCGACAACTGCCGATGCTGTGGCTCGCTCTCGCCCTCGCCATTGCTAGACGTGGGCTGGACGGCCGCTTCGCTGGCATCGAGCTTCTTCTCTTCTACAGTCATTCTGGAAAGCTTTTACAAAGTATTTGTGTTGAAAGTCAATTGATCTACATATTCTCGAAAAAGCCCTCCAGAACCTGCGCGGCTTTCGCCTGTTTAAAGCAATTCAATTCTCTCCCGAGTGAATGCAACTTTATCTTTGCACGCGATTTTGCGCCCCTGAACTGCGTCAACCCCCCATTCTCGAATGGTGCACCGGCAAGGCCATCCTTATCAGAATCCTAGGAAATGTTCAGGATGTTGGTATCAGAGCGTTGCTACGCAGATACTTAGCGACTGTTGGTGAGTTGGGATCGACGTCACTGGGAGCGCGGGTTTACGCCGGGCGTTGAAACTCGATCAATGGGAGCAATGAGCATGGAACTACTCCTTCTCAAACTTCTTGGCAGTCGTATTGCTCGTCTCTTCCACTCCATTTCGAGACCAGAGGTTGCCGGCAAATCTCTTGATACGAAATGCCAGTTCCATCATAAAGTTGCTTCAGCATTATTGCTCCAATACAGAAGATGGTGGGTAGTATCTTCGTCAAAACAACTTGCAGGTCGCAACTATTTCGGTCCGTCTTTAGCCCGGAGCGAAGATAAGATGCCATACCGGCAGATCAAGTACGATGCCCCGATGATAAAAGGGGAAGGCGGGGGGACCTGATAAGAGCCCTCGGGGTGATGTTGAAAAGATGGTGGGGTCGTATCGGAGGGGTGCCCGGTAAGTGGGTCCGATACGGAGTCGTCTCCGGTCCCTCGTACTGAGTGCTGCCCGGATGGGGTAATAGTGACCTACGCCACGTGCGCTTCCCCTCACGGACGAGCCGTAGCTTATCTACGCCCGCTCGCTGCGGCCCACGGCAGCCAACGACACACGTATCCGATAGCCAGTTGGCTTTGGTGCCGTTGTGGCCGTCGAGCGTCGAGGACGCCCGAACTTGCGGACTGGCATAGAGTTTGTCAACTGTCAGCGAATCACTCTCTTCGCCATGGGCGTCCAAGACTAAAGCGTGGCCGCTTGTACACTGGGATCACCATGCATCTGGTTCCGGGGATCGGACGTATGCTAGGCTAATTGCGGTGGTGTTTGGATGGGCATAGCTCCGAAACGGCACGATCCGGTGCGATAGAGATTGAGCATTTAGAGCAATCCTTGTGCCGCTTCCTCCTACTTAGATACCAAGCCCATGAGTATAACTCTTCACAATTCAAAGTACTCTCTTCATAGCCCTGCAACCATCAACTCCTCCATCACACCACAATCAGAGACACGGCCGTGTCCCTACGCCAAAAGATGAAGTCCTCTTTGGGACTCTTCGCCGCCAGGCGACCTTGGGGTACCACCATAGCCGTCAGATCGGATAAGCGCGCCTACGGGAAACCGACAGAGCCAAGACAGTCACTCGGCGCCGCCAACTCACCACACGCCGCAATAAATGACACAACTCCCTTGACGTTGAAGCCGGCTCTAACACCAACAAAGACAAAGAGGAAGGCCGTCGATGGGTTCCCATTGTCCGGCATGCCGACAGGCACGCTCCTGCGGTCCCTCCTCGTTACCACAATCTCCTCCAACCGCTTCCTCCTCATCCCCGCACTCAAAACCTTATCCTTCCTCGCCAAGCCGGGGCGGACGATCTTGTTCGACGTCGATCGCAACCCCGTCTTACACAAGATTTTGCGAAAGACGTTTTATGACCAGTTTTGTACCGGCGAGACGCCGCAGGAGACCAAGGCGACTGTGCAGAGTCTCAAGGATTTAGGGTTCAGGGGGGTGATTCTCACGTATGCTAAAGAGACTGTGTTTGATCACTTGACGCAGTCTTCTGTCGAGCATGGGAAGCTTGTTGGTGCGTCGGCAGATGGGTTTGATGAGGATATTGAGTCGTGGAAGAAGGGCACCCTTGAGACTGCTGCGCAGATTGAGCAGGGTGATTATCTCGCCATCAAGTAAGACAAGACAATTCTCATGCAATTTTGTGTCAGGAATACTAATCATGTCTTAGGCTGACTGGTGCCGGCCGTGCCGTGACCACCTCGTTCGCCAACAATGAACTACCGCCACAGCAGATGCAAGATGCTTTGACTGAGATAGCGACGATATGCAAGGAGAAGGGTATCAAGATCATCGTCGATGCCGAGTCAACACACTTCCAGAAGACCATCGACAGGGTGACACTCGAACTCATGCGTCGCTTCAACACGGATGGCGTTGCATCCATCTACAACACTTACCAGGCCTACCTCAAGCACACACCCGATAACGTCACGAACCACCTCGCCGAAGCTGCCAAGGACGGGTTCACCCTCGGACTCAAACTGGTCAGGGGAGCATACATCCTCTCCGATAACAGGTCAATGATCCACGACACCAAGGAGGATACTGATCGTGCGTACAACTACATCTCCCAAGGGGCTGTAAAGCGCAGCATTGGCGAGTTTGGCACATCAAAGGTCTTCCCGTCAGTCGATCTGTTCTTGGCCAGTCATAACAAGAAGAGCCTCTTCGCCTCCCTAAAGCTGCACCAAGACCGTGTCAAGAATGGTATGCCCACCGTCCCGATATCCTTTGGCCAGCTTCACGGTATGTCGGACCAAGTCAGCTTCTCTTTGCTACAGACCAAGAGTGCAGGAATGGAGAGCCCTGCTGTATACAAGTGCTCTACTTGGGGCACCATGAGTGAATGCTTGGCGTACTTACTGCGCAGGGCTGTGGAGAACCGTGATGCGGTGTTGAGGACAACTGATGAGCACACCGCGGTGAAGAGCGAATGTTGGAGGCGGATGATGTCGGTTTTTGCAGCTTGATATAAATTGCCAATAGTAGTTACTGTGCGGCCAATGAATCGAATAGCAGCGGCATGGAATTTAGAATACTTCAAGTCTCCCAGCCAAGACTTGACGACACTATCAATACGTCAGGCATTACAGTCACAAGACCTGAGCCTAGTGAACAAGTACTGTATAACCTCCTGAGCTGCCTTCTAGTTTCTACAAGCTACCTAACTACAGCTGAGCTCGCCTTATCCGCTCGAATGTCACTGTTTACTTTTAGTATTTAGTAAAATCATATCTACTTCCATCCTCATAGTGCTGCCCCCCGCCCCCCCCCCCCCCCGACCCGAAGTTGAGATATTTGACAACATATACCTGGTCAGAGATGCTCGACTAGGAAGATTTGTTTGTCGAGCAGTCATATACAACTCCGTCGAGATGTAAAATAGACGCATCTGATGTATCGAAAGAGTACTCCCGTATCGTATCGTCAACAATACCGTAGAGGTGCCCGTCCATCGTTGTTGCAATGGCCGAAAATTTTGCGAGATTTCCCCCAGACTTTTCGAGTGTGATCTGGCTCATCGTCTCATTGTGCTGACCGATGATACGGCCAGCCATCGTTCCGTCAGAGTTCAGAGACAAATAAATGGTGTCTAACCAGTTGCTTCGCATCGTGACAGCGAATTGAGGGGCTGCCGTGGACGATGATGAATCTTGGGATTGAAGGATGTTGTCTATTACGACAGGTTCTTTGGACACAGAGTCAGAGATTAGCCATAGTTTGATGAGTAAAGGTCAATGGATCAAGCAGAGGGTACTTTACCTTTCACCCATGACTTGGTCTCTAAGTCGAGTCTGGCCTCTATCATACTGACCTCTGAATCTACCGTCCCCGGCCCCTTTGCTACCAGACTGGCTTTATCAAGCACCGCGCCACCAAATTGTGCAATGATGGCAAGACTGGTATTCGTTGTCCAGTTGGGCATGAATTCTAATGGCTGAGGGTTGGCGTATGTGTTGGTGTCGTTGGCGACATAAACCTTCCCATTCAGCCCTTGGTATGCAATGAGCCGGTTTTGTCGTTCAGCGTTGCTATCCTTCCGCTCAGTCTCGTCTGGTAGTCGTTGAGTGAACGTTGCCGCAAGTTGTGAACCGGGCAAAGGGCCGATCCTGGCATCAACAACCGAACCGTCAGAATTCCATTGAGTACTCTCGCCTTCCTTGACGTCGTGTATGATTCCATCGGTTGCGACGTAAAATAGCCTAGTTTCGCCACAACCGTACCCTGCGCAGGCTACCGCTGCCATCGGAGCACCGCGAGGAATACTGATAGCGTTGGTTGTCGATTGGAACTTGAGAGTAAGATTAGTAGTCGCCCACTCCCTTGAAGGTTCCCGTAGGATCCGTGCGATCAGTGCCCCGGTAGCATCTTGGAAGAAAACCGTTCTTTGATCGATTCCCCCGCTTGTTCGGTTAGCTGCTGCAAGTCTCGAGGTACTTAGGATGCAATGCGAAGTACTCTTAGCAGTACTCCGACGACTAAGCACACCTCCAGCAACACCACCAGCGATGGCGCCAATAAGTATTACAAGGCTGGCAACCAGCACTATGATGAAGACTCGCCGCGAAAGGCCACAGATGGTATCTTTCCGCCCAGGCTTGGTCGTTGAGTCGTCGTGTTGCTGGGGAAAGGGCTGGTCGTAGCCTTGCTGATCTTGCTTCTTGTATATGTCTGACGTTCGTTGAAGGTACCGACTCTCGGTATCCCAGGCATTTACTCCTTGATCATGATGTACCTCGAGTCCGGCCTCTGGTCGACGAGGGTCTACCTCAAGGGTGCTATAAGTCTGCGCAGAGACCATTGGCACGACGGCGTGATATTTGCTGGGCTACTTTCGTTTTGGGAGCGTTATAGCTTGTGACATAACAACAATTTGAGAACAAGAAAGAGTGAAAGTCCAGAAAAACAAGACGAGGGCGCACCTCTGGATTATGTGCAAGCCTATTCCATCATTCCCGGCGCCGAGGTCGATCCCAACTATTTGTAATACTTTGCATGGGTGACAAGGCTCGGCCCAAATAGTATTGTCAGCTTCCGTTCCACAAGAGAGCACTTCAACTCCAGTGCTGCCTGTACCGTTTGACTGCATAAAGTTAATGTTCGTGTGAATTACCTGATCAGCAGGCTACATAATGTCAATCATATCCATCTTAACTTCATATGAAACGACAGGGGCTGAAAAGATACTCCGCAACCTTGCCTCGTCACAATCAGGCTCGCCATTTTCAGGCGTTCTGCATCTGAACTGCTTCTTCCAGGAGTAAAGATCGTCCCAGCTGAACCTTTGTACCCTCAATCCTGCATCCATTTCATCCTTCTCTGAATCATAACGTATCAGAACGCCATAGTTGATCAGCAGGCTGTCGCATTTATGGAAATAAGGCGGTACACGCATCATTACCTGTAACACAGAAGAAGGCTGTGGTACTTCGCCCCCAGTAAACGAGGGTATCACGCATGCGGCAAGGTAGATAATGTTTCTCACGTCAGCCCGGACAAGAGCCGCCGGTGTTTAGTCTGAATAAGGACCTTTCCTAGAATTAGAAGATATTGTAGTTGGTGGAAGTCAATTGCAGTCCAAGAATTCATTTCTGTAATTTGGGTGATGAAATCAGGCTAGCAGATAAATGACCGATCTGGATTTGGGATGAACATGCATGACCGGGGTTGATATTCGAGTTCCACTTATCGATGCGAAGTCTTTTTGTCCTAAACCAATGAAATGTGATAGAACCATCACCTGAAATCGAGGATGTTGGTTACAGGGGTGCGCGTTCATTTAGTCAAGAGGCCTGCCCTTCCTAGGAAAACGAAATCATGGATCAAAGGAAACAAAATAATGACAGTTGGGAGAAGAGCAAAGTCCATACGCAGTTACGAAAAAGCTTCTATCGGTAGCAAGAGTGACATTGGACAAGTTTTAATGTTTCTGTTCAGATTGTGCATTCGTCTGAGAACTGGCCATCTAAGTTGTGGAGGAAGGCCCGAGGGAGGTTCGCATCTCGGGCCGAGTCCGGCCTGGTATGGAGCGATACACCTTTGAAGTGACCAGGATGAAATCCCACCATGCAGAATCGCGCCAAATGTGACCAGATACACGGCCAACGGTCAAGTGCCCCCAATGATTGATGCCTGCTATACTTCGACCGCACCTTTGATCAGATATGCGAAGTCCTTTTGTTCTTGGCCATCGAAGACGCGCCTAAATAGCTCTTAGTAGCTTCCATAACGCCAAGACGACCTCACTTTGCCAAGGGGGCGATTCTACCACTGCTCCTGTTTTATACCCTTCCCGAGCACCGAGCAAAAGCCACTGGGTCCTGTCAAGAAACTGGCTACACTGAAGTCACAAGTACTATTGAATGTACTAAACTTGGCTTGTTTACCACGCTATGGGTACCCGGCGCGATGTTGAGACGCACTTAGTCACAGGGAAGACTTACGCCACAGAGGAAGTCTGGGACTGCCACCGTTCGATCATTACCAAACTCTACCAGGATG
This sequence comes from Colletotrichum tamarilloi, assembly GCF_030869305.1. Taxonomy (NCBI): domain Eukaryota; kingdom Fungi; phylum Ascomycota; class Sordariomycetes; order Glomerellales; family Glomerellaceae; genus Colletotrichum; species Colletotrichum tamarilloi. The sequence goes on from NW_026849464.1 coordinate 25,216, forward strand.
ATAGAAAGCCGTTGAAGCAAGTTAAGCTGATGATGGAGCGTGATTACAACTTTCATGCCACGTGAGCTCCTCCTGAGAGCACTGCATACGTATCAAGCGAGGAGCTAACGATATCTGTAGTGAAAGAATGTACAAGACTCGACTTCGTAGCTGGGGGGTCGAGAAGAAGCTCAAGGAGTCTGAGGCCTTGCATATAGCCCAGCTTAAAGGAGAGCGCGAAGCTATGGAAAAGAAAACAGAGTTCTACATTCGAAACCAGCGAGTCCATTGGGAAAGAGTTGCACGCTATTTGGAGAGACGTCCCGATTTGCGCCACAAGCTTCGTGCCTCCGCTAAGACTCCCGCTAATGCAGGCCTCGACATAATTTGCCGGACACCCTCGCCATCTCTTGAACTTCCCGCTTTCATAGGTGGGCCCCCTGAAGTACGGCTACCTGAAGAAATGCTACGGATCTTCAAGGGCTATTTTGAAGGGGGTTTGGAAGGCGGGTGGGCAATAGAGGAGGACATGATACATGGATTCGACGATGAGTTCGGCCAATTACGGGTCATTGAAATGCGTACCGATCTGGATAATGCAATTACCTTATTGGGGATGAACAAGCTAGAGGCTGCTTTTCGCGCCTTGAACAATAGCCTCGATTCGCTCGGCCACGCCATAAAAGAGCAAGACCCGCTTCTCTTTTACATCCTGTCCTACCGCGCCATGCAGCTTGGACCTACGATATCCGTCCCTGTTGTTGCTTTCATCCACAAGATGCACGAAACGATATTGGGCCCTCAACACCCCCTTGCTCTTGTATGGAGCAGATTCAGGTGCCTGTCACTTGAACTTCGTGCTACGACCCTCGGCATGATGGCTGGCAGTAGTGTGCAGCTTCTCAAAGGACAACAGGGGATCCTGAACAGAGTGGTAGCACTAGCTCTCGGCTCGACGTCAAATATTCTGGACAAACCGGGTGAGACAGACATAAGCCAGTTTGGCGAGCTCCTATCCAAGTACACTGCAGCCAGCGAAGCACACTTTGCAGAAGGAAATTACCAAAGCTCCTGTGAATGTCTCTCGGTAGTGGCCGGGATCTATTCATGGGGACAGGAATATGAGCTGGCAAAGGAAGAACTGGCACGCGCACACTCTCTGATTCAGGACAACAAAGGTAATCCCGAGAGACCATGGCTTCTTTTGGAGCTCTCTCACTACGAAGTCATGGCTCGGCTATGCTATCAGACTGGTTCGGTTGACGAGGCTGTCGCGTATGGGTGCAAGGCATATGAGCATGCAGCCGAGCATTTTCAGAGACAAGACAAGCACCAATCGCTGAGGGCCATACGGAACCTCATTGACCTCTATCACTCGGCTGGTCGAGAAGATGAAGCTGAGCAATGGTGCGACTTACTGATTGCGAACATGTCAAGAAAGATACAAGTTTAGACTATCTTGAATGTGGCGACTTGGATGCGTTGCTGTCGGAACCACTATACAGATCACTGATGGAACGACTTAATCTTCATCTAGTTCCAGGCGTTCAGGGCACATCTCATTGAGAACACTGGAGGTGGGAAAACAGGCACAAGAATCCAAGTTCATCAACGTATTGTTTATTCGTCAAATCTCAACTTCTGAGTCATTTCTAAGCTACGAACTGTTCTCTTGTTCTGTTTCCTAGCAGTCAGTGACGTTGTAACCAGCAGCCAGAACCAACTTGTCAAAGTCGGCGGTGGCATCCACAAACGGGAATGTAGAACGGTTGCCCGCGACATCAAACTCATTGAGATCGTGGAAGTACTCGTGCGAGATGTAAATGCTGTTCTGAATCTGCACAGTAGCAGTCGGCGATCCCCACGTCGCGATATCAGTCGTCGAGTTGTCCATAACCTTGCCAATGTACTCTACCGAGGCGAAGCCATCCTTGGACGCCCACAGAGTGATGGCCTGCAGCCCGTTCTCAGAGCACAGCAGGACATCGCGGTTGTAGCGGGCCGGGTTCAGCAGACCGTCGCACTCGAGGTCGCTGGCGGTGTAGGAGCCGTCCGTGGGCCAGGTCATGCTAACGTTGGTGGGCGCCGGGCTGGACGAGCCAACGTCGAAGGAGAGAAAGGTGCCGAGGTAAGGAGCGGTGATGACGAGCTTGTTGGAGGCCTCGTGGAAGATGATGCCGAGGTACATGTACTTGCTGGATGAGCTCGGCTCGCCAATGTACCAGCTCGACAGTTCGCCGTCCTTGGTGATCTTGGCGATGGCGGGTACGTGGAAGACTGAGGGGACGTAGGTGTTACCCTCCTTGTCCTCTGCAAAGTCTTGGTATCCTCCACCGGTCGAGTTTTCAATTGCCAGCTTGGACGTGAAGTCTGCCAGGTCGACCGTGTATGCGGCGGAGTTTGTGTTGGTATCCCAGCGGATGACCTTGTTGCCGCCGGTCATGTTCGAGCCGGAAGTCACAAAGGGTTCTCCGCTGTTGGCGGAAATGAGAATGGACTGGGTCGTCGCGTCATAGTCAATGCCGGATACGTGGTAAGGGTCTACGCCGGTGATTCCGTCGAAAGAGAGGATGTCGTAGGTTGCCTTGTACGGGTCGTAGACAAGGACTGTAGAGTTGAAGTTGGCACTAAAGTTTGGGCGACCAGATTAGAAAATGAGATGTGATGAGATCGGACGTCGGAGAGTTGCAATGCAACCATACCTTATATAGAGCTTGCAGTGAATGGGGTCCCAATCCAAATTCTCGGGATAGAGCTTATAGTTCTCGATTTCGAATGTACCGCTTACAGCTGCGCAGTTTGCAGTTTCTGCCAGCTTGAATGGGAACGCGGAGACAACAGATGCCAAGGCGGCAAGGCCCATCAAGCCTGTTGAAAGAGTGGAACGCATCTCGAGAATTGCAATGAGCTTTTTATGAACGAATTTATTGGCTTGAAGTCCTTGTTACGGTCGAAGTGAGAGTGAAGAGACTATAGATATGAAGATATGAGGCGAGATCCCTTGACCCTTTTATCATTCCTCTACTCGTCGCCGATGATCGCCTCCCCATTCCCACGAAGTAGCCGGTCAAGACCGTTGAACCAGTCAGTCCACTACTGGTGGAAGACTCGGGAAGCCCGTATAGTGACTTCATGGATGCTTAACAGGCATACACCTGGAACGATCGTCTGTCAAATCCATGAGCTAAGTATTTCTTGGCAACCGCGCGGATGAGGGCGCCTATAAGAAGTCTATAGAACAGGTTGCTAAGCGGGTCTGAATGCTTGTTTGTTGGGTCAGGCCTGAGCCTAATCGTGTAAGTGAAGCATTTGCTGGAATAACCGCACGAAGTTTTCCTAATACGGCGCGGAACGCCGCCCACATTCCGAGAACCTGTCAATAGGCCCTGAAGGTACACTAAAGTTGCATGGAAGGGGGCCTTAAAAGGGGCACAAAAGGGGTCGTTTACGAGTCAGTCTTGCAATGGCATGGGCTATGCTCTCGTTGCTTTTTGGTAGAGCTTTTTTCTTTTCGACTGCGCCCGCCCACCTCCCGACAACTCTTCTCGGTTAGACCGGATCGGCCCTTGGCTGTGGTATTTCGATTCCCAGATACTCAACTTCATGGGGTGGTCAAAGGCGAGTGTCTGAAGCTTCGCTTGCAGAAAACTTGACATTGTTCAAACCCACTCGTCGTACGATCCTTCGGGTTGCTAACTAACTCCTACGTCATCATAGTTTATGAGGCAAAGTTGCCCTGAAATTGCCGCAGTGGAAGACCGACAAATTTCACTTGACCTTGGAAGTGCAGAGCCAAAATCCAACAGCCTCTCATCCCAAGATGTGACTGATCTATATCTTTTTGCGTTATCGGCCCTCAAAGCCTCTTCGCCATTTCAATGGCCGGTATGGATTATGGATTCGGCTAATCAGAAATTGGATCAGTGCGGTCGATGAGCTCGCATCTTCGGCTTATTGAGTCAGCGGCGCAGCCTGTGCCTTACTTCCGTTGCCCGGCCCGGCACGGAGGGTCCCCGTCGCAAATTGATGACCGGCTTCCATCGTCGGATCGCCGGATTATCGCGATCCACCTTAGGTCCATACATACATGAGAAACTCAGACGGTCTTTAACCTTGAATCATCTAAGAGGCTCGGCCTCCGGTTCCACCAAGTCGGCCGTTTCTGTGTATATCTCTCTCATATCTTGGTGCTTTGCCTCTCTCTAGTCCATGTCCTCTGTAATGCTCCAACTTGCAGACATGGGATCCTTCCCAATGTCATAATCGTCGAGAAAGATGCCCAGTCCTAGCTCTCGGCCGAAGACCACCAAAGTGGTCAACACAATAGGATACCAGTGATTACCGTACGCTTTCTAAAGTGTATTATGAGGAATAGAAAGCTATGGTTATGATAGTGGTAGTAGCTGTGAATAGGAACAATAGAAACAGAGCGAAGGTATTGAGCGGCAACTGTTGTGTCACCATTTTAGCCAGTCTTGCCTTGGAGCAAGTAGAGAGGCAGCAAATGGACTTTTCAATTGTGGGCAATGATTTGCAGGCTCAAACAATATTAGACATAGACATCAAAGCCAGCCTTACTTGAAGTTTACTATTGATAGCGCTTGTATTTGTTTGCCGTCCAGGCGCTTGGTTACGAGGTCCTGTACTGATCACATAAAATTATTCTTGCGAGATGAACAATAGGATAAAGTGATTAAGTACGTCAATGATAGAAAAGGCTACAGGTATCAGTCTATGACATGGCTTTACATACATCTCAACTCCAATGGGTATCACTCAGCCAGCAGCGTACTGACTCTTCTTCCTCAACCTCGGTCCAAACTTCCAAAGCAACAGCGGGCCAGGCCACCCGATAACAACACCCAACAGCGCAAGCAGCGTGTTACCCCAGCCATAATCCAACTTGTTGTACAAACTCGGCGCAAACAAGGTGAACCCGAACCCAGCCAAACTTCTCAATACCGTCGCCGCCGCGACGGCACTAGCAGCATACCGCGTGTACGTATCTACCAAGAAGCCCTGAATACACTGGAACCCGATAATCACGCCGGCGCTGAACAGCGTCGCGCCAATATTGGGCCAGATCCAGTGCGTGTGGTACTGCGACGTCCAGCCGTAGATGATGAGACCCATCGGCACGAGCACAGCGCCGGGAATCATCATCGGCACGCGGAACTCGGGGCGTCCCGGTCCGCCGTCGGGAACGTAGCGGCGCTTGAGGGCGGCGTAAATGCGGTCCTGGAGCGGAGCACACGTTTGCGCGCCGATGAAGAAGCCGAGACCGAGGGAGATGTAGTTGAGGCCGCTGATGCCGACGGATTCGCCGTACTCGCCCGTCCAGAGGGTGGGGAAGGTCGAGAGCACGAGGTACATGAGCCCGTAAAGGTACATCATGTAAAGGGCGAGACACTGGACCAGAGGCTGCGTGCCGAGAAGGCGGAAGGGCCGGGTGAAGGCGATGCCGAGGGTTCGCGTGATGGTGCGGTCCGGGTGGTCAAAGTCGGTGTGCAGCGCCGTGTTGCCCGTCTCCTTGATGAGGCGCTTCTTCCTCCGCGTGAGGAGCACCGGCGCGAAAGTCTCCTGCAGGACGAAGAAGCCGATGGACTGGATGACAGCCGTGAGGATGGTGGTGCTGTAGAAGATCCAGCGCCACGTCGTATTCTGGGTGATGAAGCCGCCGGCGATGGGGCCGATGGCCGGGCCCAGGAGCGGCATGAGAGAGTAGATGCTGATTGCCTTGCCACGTTGTTCAGCTTCGAATAAGTCGCCTAGGACGCCGCCACCGATAGCTAGGGGTGCTGAGCCGCCGAGGCCTGCAAGGAAGCGGAAGGCGATCATCTGGCTCTTTGTCTGGGCGAGACCGCATCCGAGGTTGAAAAACATGTAGAAGAGGTTCGTGAGCTGGAGGACAATGACACGGCCGTAGAGCTCTGACAAAGGACCCCATGCTAGCGGTCCTACGGCGTAGGCGAGAACGAAGATGGACAGGGCGAGGGCCTTCTCGAAGGAACTCGTGATGTTGAGGTCGGATCCGATGGCCTCCAGAGCGGGTGCAACCATGGATGAGGAGACTGGCGAGAGCAGTGTGAAGCATGATACTGTACACTTGTTAGTAGTCGTTAGGTTGGCGACTAGGAACCTAGCTTACTGCAAAAGACTGCGGCCCATTTCCTCTTCATGGACCATTGCTTTGGGTTTCCAGGGTCGTTCGGACCATCCCATGTCACAAGGTTCGGGTCTCGAGCGGTTCTCGTCGTCGGGGTCTTCTCGAGATCGAGTTCTTCGCCGCGTTCCAAGTCTCGTCTGTTCTCGATACCATCTCTTACTTCAGACACCGTCCTCGACAGGGATCTTGACCTCGAGCTCCGTACGCCGTGGAGGACGCTTGCGCTGTGTTCTGAGTTGCTGTCGCTGTCGTCTGATGATGACGAGTGCCGTGAAGAGTCTGTCTGCTTTTCCTCGACTTGCTTCTCAGACGCTGCGGTGATGTGCCTCTCGACCTGCTGTCTCAGCGTCGTGCGCTGGGGGGTTGCGGATCGATCCTCTCCATCGTATGAACCTTGTTGGATTGAGTGTGGTGAGTTGCTTGAGTCCGCCATCTCCTTGATGAGTTATGCGAATGCTATAGCTACACTGGCTTCTGTGAGCATGCCAGGCCAGTCACCTTGGCGTGGATTGAATACTGTTATGAGAGAAAGATTCAATGACGTATGTAAGTGAGTAGTAGTAGCAGTAGTGGTTATCAGTAGATGAGGTAGTGTAGAAGTAATCAACAAAGGGGCTCAACTCGAAGCAAACCAGTTCCAGACGACCGGAAACACGCCTCAATTAAATAAAAAGCAGAACAGCTGCCAGCATCAGAAAGGAGGGCAAAGGAATGAATCATTGGCATTAAAATCTCTTAACACCGGGGACGCCCTAACGTGTTCCCCAGAAGGCGGCCCGCCGCACATCGCTTCTCCATCGGCGCGTGCCCGCACTTGCGGCTTCGGGAAGGTGGTCGTTCTGCCGGGCATGCTTATTAGCTTCGTTTTATCCAATGACGTCCGTCGGCAGGTCAGCATAAGATATGTGTGACTGCTAGCAGCCCAAGAGACCGCAGGCACACAGCTCAACTCAACGGCCGAGAGATGCGTTGGGGGCGAGAGCCGTCTCCTTGTGCCCCATGACGCCGCCTGAAGCGGCGCTAGGCACAGATATCCCCGAGGTCTGAAGGCTGAATGGACTCAGCCGCTTCCATTCTCTCTTGTTTTTCCGGGTACCTGGACCCAGCTGTCTTTGCTCCCGGTGGGCGTGTAGAATTTTTTGGCATTGAAACCAGGTAAAACTGGGTGCATCAGTTAGTCAAGTTACTCAAAGCGGATATAGAGAACCACAAACGCCGTGGTCTAAGTGGGCGCAACGTAAAGAAAACTGACTAGGAGCTGACAAGATGTGAGTCCGGATTTTGCCTCCGCCTCCGTAATCCGTTCGTCTGGACGTCTCTTTGGTGAGGTTCGGAGCTTGGAGAGGCCCCAGCACGGCACACGGTGCCGAATCGGCAGCGATCCAGGGTCGCTGACGTTAGGATGACCGCTCTTGTTGGCTGGTATGGGTTGACGATGGAGCTAACCATCTCCACACGCGTCCTGCTTGTCGGCTTCGGCTGTCACAGCGTGCAACCTTTTCGGCGTCAGGACTGTGACGGCGAAGATACTCGGGCGCCTCAGATTTTTGCGGTCTCGGCCATTGTCCGTAACCTATGCATAGATACTGAAACCATGAGTAGCTGCACAGGGTAGAATGTTGATCCCTTCAAAAACAACTAGTCCTCCGGCTGTAACTAGACGATGTGAGAGTGCATTGCTGGCATTGCAGTAGCTACCTTACCGTCTTGGCCAAGCTATACCGCAGCACGAGCAGGTGATCGCCCCAGCATGGCGCTCACTGATTAGATCGGTCCGATAAAGGCAATAGTTGTTCAAAGTGGTCAGAAATATTTTGATTGAACTAGATTGTGTCTCAACAGAGAACTGCACATCTGCTGGTGAGTAGGTCCATTCTTGCAGTTGCATTGTTGCAGACAGAGACATTGCCGAGTAAGGTCACATGCTCATGCTATTCGTAACAACCAGACCTCTAAACCAGCAATACCTAAAGTCAAGTCCCAGGAACGCCATAGACCGTGTGCCTCGTTTATCAACAGGCAGGAGAGCCAAAAAATCGAGTCCGATAAAAGTTGCTTTTGGAAGTGGTATCTTGTTTCAGAGGAATCCGAGATGTAATGAGGGGGCTTCCATCTCATTACCCTATGCGACGACGTCGGTCTTGGTGTCGACCTTCTTCGCTTCAGGCTGGGCGGCGCCGTCCTCCTCGCGTCCGCGCTTGCCGTTGCTGTTCTTGTCTTCCGCGACGGCCTCACCGTTGCCGTTCGTAGCCTGGATGGTAGGCTTGCCACTGTGAGACTGGTCAGTACTGCTGTTTCTTTTGTGCAGATGCGGTGATACATACGCGTTGCGGTCGTTGGTGACCTCGTTGGGATCCCTACGGTTCTCTCGGTTGTCACGTCCACCACGGCCACCACGGCGGTCACCACCACGGCCACGGCCGCGTCCACCGCGTCCGCCCCTGCCACCCCTGAAGCCGTTCTTCTGGTCGTGGTCGCGGCGCTGCTTCCAGTCGTCGTTTCCAAAGTTACCGCCACGGCCACCTCTGCCGCGACCACCGCGGCCACCGCGGCTATCACCCTCCTTGCCCTCGAAGAATCGGCGGGAGGTGTTGGGCTCGAGCTTGCCGGCGAGGATGAGAGCGGACTTCTCCTTCACGTAGTCAATCTTGGGCATCATCTTCAGGTCGTGTTCCTTCCACTTGGGCTTGGGGTCCAGAGCGAGGAACTTCTGAGCCGCCTCCTCGTCGGGGAACTCGACAAAGACGGAGCCCTTGAAGAGCTTCTCGTTGGTGCGGCGGAGACGAACGGAGTTGATGGGTCCATACTGCTGGAAGAAGGACTCGAGGTCGAATTGGGTAGTAGGCTCCTCATCTCCGAATCCCTTGACGTAGACGCAGCGGGCGTTGAACTTGTCGTTACCAGAGGTGTAAGCCTGCTTGCGCTGGATAGTCTCCTCGCCCTCCTCGCCAGCGATGTCGACCTGCGTGCTCTCCTTCAACGCAGCGACGACAGCAGAGTAGGGCTGGAAGCGGCGCATGCGCTTGAAGTTGGTGATGGTCTTAAGGGGGATAGGCTTGTTGTCGAATCCTCCAACAAGCTCCCACAAGAACTTGTCGTGGGGAAGGTTGCTGTCCGACAGGTAGAACTCGACCTTTAGTCAATCACGTTAGTCAATCGGTCAGTTGGAGCGCCTCAGATTGGGGCGTCTTACCTGCTTGCGGATCTCAACAGGATCGTCTGTCTCCTTGAGGAGAGAGGGGTCAAACTTGACATTGTTGGCGTGGGTCTTCTGGTCGATCTGGGCGGTCGTTTTGATGATGTCGGCCTCCTTTGCCTCGGACTCGGCGGGCTTGATCTCGGGCTTCTCCTCGGCCGTAGCAGTCTCCTCAACCTGTGCAGGCTCCTCGACCGTGACGGGCGCCTCGGCGGCAACAGCCTCGATGGGCTTGGTCTCCTCGGCGGCGCTCATCGTAGGGCGAGTCGGGTTGTGAATTGGGAAGTATTGGATGGTCTGTAAAGTAAGAATGTGGTCAATGATAGGTTCTTGATCGCAATTAGACGTTGATTGTTGCGCGACAAAGGTGAGTAACACAACGCCGGCCTCGGGAAGAAGTCAAGGTCGGCAGTATTTATTATGTGGCGGGGTAGGCAACCACAAAGAGTCAGAGGGGAAAGTGAGTAATCCGGAGAAAGCTTACATTGTAAAAATCAGTCAATGCAATTCGACAACTGTATTATGGGCTGAGGGTTCTTCGTGAAGTGTGTCTTGCCTCTCAGAATTTAGACAGGAAACGGAGAAAGGCGATAGTTCTTGGTCAAGCGGGAATGGCAGAAAAAAAAAAAGTCCCCCGTTTCTCCAGTGGTGAGGATTTTGCGACCAGAATTCGCATGCACGAGCGAGAGCTCCAGTTTCTGCCGCGGCGGCTTGCGCGCAATTGAGGCTCACCGCCCGCAGCTCGACTCCACTTGGCGAGGTGGGGAGAATGAAAAAATCAACCACACGGGTGGCTGCGAATGCGGCATAGGTACGGGAGGCTGGGTACGTACTGTGATAACCCCAGTCCTCATAAAGCCTCGAAAAACTACTAACTTAGGTAAGCAATATTTCCTGTCAAATTCCATCGCTACCTATCTTCGCACGTGACGACGTGACAGCTCTCATAGAAGGTCAGAGGGAGTACGTACCGACAACCGGGACATGCCGTTCCATAACCAAAATTTCCGTCTCTGCGTCGTCGTCTCGTGCTCCTGAAGCTGTCGCTATCCCTCCAGCTCCAAGTTCGCGACCAGCCAGCCCAAATTAGCCCAAGATGAGAGGTAGAAAGCCAAGGTGGTATAACTTGGCGAAGCCAGTAAGCTATCCCTCCATTCTTTTCCATTGAGCCTCGGCGTCAATCGCATTCTGCTTTTCCCCTGAAATCGCCCTGGGCAACTTTCATCGCATGACGTTGAAACCAACGATGGATGGACTGAAGCTAACCATCACCACCTTTTCTCCTCGAATAGAAGATTCGTCAGTCATGGAATAAGTACAATCTTTTCAACCTCGCCACATTCAAGTTGAAACGAAACCGAACCTCGAGAACCTTCTTCCAGCAGAAATGGACAGCCAAGTCAATGACCCGTGGCTACCACGGCGCCCACGTCAAGGAGGCGGAATGGTCACGCAACTTCTCCCGCCGCCTCTTCTCCGCCGTCGATATGCCGCCTGAGTACCTCGCCAAGCACGACGGATCAGAGCACTCGGCCGGCCGCGGTTCCGGTCTGCACGCCGAGCCGGGGTCAGAGGACCTCACGCCAACCGCATACCATTTCTCTAAGCTCGAAGAAGCCAGGCAACGGAGAGAAGCTGACAACAGATTTGCAAGAGTCAAAGCCGATCCTCAGACCGAGATGCTTGCCCGTCCCGTCCGGGAAATGACGCCCTACATGCAAATGGCTTTCGCCCCCCTCGAGCGGAGGCTGGACGTTGCCATCTTCCGCGCAATGTTCGCCAGCAGTACGCTCCAGGCAAAACAGTTCTGCACACACGGCGCCGTCAAGGTCAACGGCAAAGTCGTGAGTGATCCCATGTCTTCCCAGCCCATATACACAAGATCCAACCATCTGTATACGGCAGACACCTAATCCATCCGTTTCTAGATGCGCTACGGTGCCTACAAGCTCAACCCCGGCGACATGTTCCAGGTCGATGTCGACAATGTTCTCTTCGCCACCGGTCGGGCCAAGACCCCCAATCACGCACTCTGGCTCGCTGGCAAAGACTATCAATCCCTGAACGACGCCGGCAAACCCAACAAATCCGCGGCTAAAGAGGGCGCGTCAGAACAGGAATCTGGCGACGCAGCGCTCGAGGCTGCCGAAGTCGATGCCGCCGTCGAAGAAGTTGACGCCGCCGCAGAAAGCGGCGAGGCCGCCACCGAAGCAGCAGAAGCAGCGGCCGATGGGGAGGAGGGAAGCCAGCTCTCTGAGGAAGAAAAGTCCAAGCAGCTCCAAAAGCAGCTCAAGTCGCTCGTCCGCTCAGTCAAGACCTTCCTCAGCGACAAAGACGGCCTCAAACCCAGCAAGAAGCGCCAGCTTCGCACCTTTATGGCCGAAGCTAAGCGCGTCCTCTCCACCTCGGGCCGCGTGACAGACGACGCCGTCGCCACACTCGACCACGAGGGCGTGATGAACAACCTCACCGCCCTGCTCAAGGACTTCAAGCTCGAGGGCAACAAGGTCGAGGCTGTCGCCTCCCCGGAAGCAGAGGGTCAGGAACAAGCGGCCGACCACTCCAAGCCGACGAGCGCCAAAGAAAAGGCAGAGACCGAGGCGGTCACGGACCTTGTCTCCTCAAAGGACGTCCGCAACGCGCTCAGCGGCCTCAGCAAGGCCGAGCAGAAAGCCTTTGCCGAGCTTCTGCGCAAGCATGCCGAGAACCCCATTGACGAGTCTAAGCCCTACTGGACCCCCTGGCAGCCGCGCCGCTACATGTCGCCCTTTGCCTTCATCCCGCGCTACCTCGAGGTGAACCAGAACATTTGCGCCGCCGTCTACCTCCGTCACCCTGTCGCACGGCGCGGTCTGGCCGAGGTGCCCACACCCTTCACCTACGAGACGAACCAATTGGCGTTCAACTGGTACCTGAGGAGGGGCTGAGCGTTGTATGTAAAGATTTGGGCGTTGCGCGTGGTAGTAGTCGTGGTGCAGTAGAGGAGATGGCCGTTGGAAAGATCAGACGGCAGTGTACAACAGGACATGGATCCCCAAAACTTGTAGGACTGCATGTAAAAAGGTGTAGACGTAGTCGTCTATGTACATCATCAATTGAAGAGAAATCAAGCATATTATTATACAACTACATTGTGCACTGATTTCAGACTTTGATAGAGTAGGGGGCTTATTGCCTCAACGCCCATCCCTGACATATCATACTATGTATCCCATTTGGGGCACCAGTTACACGAAAAGAACCATGATTTATAAATCGACGACTAGTAATCGAGTTCAGACCTATTGCTGAGAGGAAACACTTCACAGGAGTAGGCACTTTGGACAAGGTCTAGGGAATCATCATTTCGAAGCACTGTAACTAAGCTGACAAAGAGAAGCAATGACTCCTCGTTCCTTTCGCGTCTTTCCCTCCTTAATCTGCATCAAGCCCCCTGCGTGACTGCTTCGTAAAGACTTTTGATGATGCTGGGATTCCGTTAAGTGATTAGATGAGGGTGTGTGATTAAAAGAGGTCCAGAAAAAGGGGGTGATAAGAAAGAACATGAAGAGAATCGACAAAGAGGCGCGGTGTGCTGGTATTGTATGGGCATCATTGGTACTTAGACATGGGTCGTGGAAAGAAGAATGCGAGCAACGTGTGGCGTCAAGAGACCAAAGAAGGAGGCATCTTAACGGAGTGAGAAGCCCTTCCGCTTGCCTTCCTTCTCGATGGGCCGGCCGCTCTCGACTCGTTGCTTCTTCTCCTCGAGCTCCATGCGTTGGCGCTCCAATTGCTCCTTCATCTCTCTGTGGCGGGAGTAGAGCTCCTCTTCGCTCTGCTTCAGCTTGCTCTCCTTCTCGGCAACCTTTTGCTGGAAGACCATCTTCATCTCGGCCTCCATCTTGGCAAGCTTCTGCTCGTGCAGGGCGCGCTCCTCCTCCTGCTTGACAGCGGGGTTGACCTCCTTGAAAACGCTGGGGTCTTGCGACACGCCCATGCCAATGAGCTTGTCGGTACGGTAGTTCTCGTACAGGCTGTTGTTGGTGTGCTCCTTGAGCTCCTCCATGTGCGTCCGAATGAGCATCTGGCGGAGCTTGACGAAGTCGCAGTGCTCCTCGTTGTCGACCTCGATGACACCCCAGGGGTAGCTACGTCCGCGGACCTTGCGGCCGTCGGCGTTGGTGATCTCGTTAGTCGCACCAACGACGGCGAAGGGAACCTTTGACATGATCTCGTTGTTCTCGGCGATGGTCTCCTCATCGTCAAGCTCGTAGCGCGGGCCCTCGAAGATTTGGATACCGTGGTGCTTGATGTCGGAGAGGATCTGGAAAGATTTAGTGGCTGACACGAATTACTGGACAAACTTTACTTACTCTGGACTTGAAGTTGGCAATCTCCTCGTCGGTCAGGGTATCGGCCTTGGCGATGACGGGAATCAAGTTGACCTTGGTGTGAAGGCGGCGCATGACCTCGATGTCAAGGGGCTTGAGGAAGTGACCAGTGGGCTGGATAAAGAACACGCAGGCGTGGATACGGTTGTCGACGATGTTCATGCGGTTGACCTTGTTCTCGGCGTCGAGGTAGGCGTCGTAACGCTGCTCAATGTTGTCGACAATCGGGCGCCAGGACTCATCGTTGTTGACGAAGTCGCCGAATCCAGGGGTGTCGACCACGGTCAAGCGAAGGCGGACGCCAGCCTCCTCGATGTCGGCGCTGATGGACTGAATGGTAACCGTCTTCGGGATGATGTCCAAGCTAGGGCCCTTGCGCTCCTTGGGAGGGTAGAGAGAAGTGTTGAAGAGAGTGTTGACTAGGGTCGACTTTCCGAGTCCGGATTCACCTAGGTTGAACATTGTTAACGGATATTCCACGTCATGGAAGCAAACGGTAAAATAACATACCAACAACCATCACGTTGAAGTTGAAGCCCTTGCGGACACTCTTGCGGTGCCATTGGTTAGGCAGGTTGGCAAAGCCGACATAGCCAGTAAGCTTGCGGCGAACAATGTTCCTAAGATCACTGGAAGGAGCCGAAGGGGCACCGCCAGCTTGGTAGGAGTCAGATGAGGGCTCTTCGACAGGGGGCGAAGTGGGCGCCGAGGGCGGCGGGGAGGTAGCAGGAGAACCTTCGTCAGCTGCGTACATGTCAGTGATGATTCTTCTCCAGAGATTGAAATTTGGCAAATCGGCAAGGCAGTGGCGAGAACAAGATGATCTGGGCTGTCCAATTTCGAGATGCGAAGGGGTATGCCGTCTTTCGTTTCTTGCCCGACTGTTGTCCCCCACCGACACGTCGCTGGGCTATGCTATCGAGTGCTGGGAGCCAGGGAAAGCACTCAAGGTATATTCAAAAGAGCGTCGAGCGAGAGTGAATGGCTGGTTATTTGGGAATGGTCGTGTACGGTTTCCCGCGTAGCAGATGATCGTTACGGTCTGATCCTCGTATTGCCTTGCCGGTCCTGGTTCGTGGATCATGAGATTGCGAGCTGCTTACCCATTGCGAATATCGGGGGAGTTGTCTTGGAGATATTTGTCTCAAGAAAAATATCAGGATCTAAAGAATAGAAAGGATATGTTAGCTTGGTTGTGATGTTAGGCAGAACACTGCTAGAAAGGAGGAAAAGGCTGGCCCAGGAGATGGGACGACGCAAGTGGTGATGGGGTTGTGGTGTTGCGCAATGGCAAGATGATGCCAGCTGGCTGAGTGAAGGAGAGAAAGGGAGTAGTCGTTTGGCCGGTTTGTTTCCTCGGCCGAATCTTGGACGATAGGAGAAGTATGGGAAGAGAGGCGAGGGAAGATTCACATACCTGGACGTCTACAAAGCAGTCGCGTGTCAAGGAGCGTCGCAGATGGGTAACGAACGATAGAAGAGGAGAAAAGTGGTTGTGAGAGTCTGGCGACAGACAATTGGACCTCTCGGTACCGAAAGAGGAGATGGCGAAATGCTCGAGGGCAAAGTTGATGATGGGGCCGAAGAGAAGAATCACAACCTCAAGGGAGAGAAAGGTGTGGTAGTTACGAAGTAAGGTAGAGAAGGAGAGGTGTAGGGTGAGGTAGGTAGTAGGTTCCTCGATGAACGTACGTTTTGGGGGTGGGAAGGGGAAATTTAGGGTGCAACGGGGACAAGAAAGATTTGGCTGTGTGACCCCGTTTCCTGACGACGGTCGGTGCTCCCTTTACGGTTCACCTCAGGTCACAAAACGTACCGTACCACTCTTTTCAAGCAGCGCGTTACATTCTGCTTGCCTGCTCTCTCCCTACGCTCAGTATTAGGTACCTAGGTAGGGACACTACGCATACAAAGTACACGTACGGCTACAGAGGACAGCCACTGGGAAGGGATGGAACCTGGGAACCGAGGGTGCTGCTTGCCCGCCGCTACGAGGTGCAGATACAGGGGACCAGCATGCCTGATGGGGGACGGAAGATGGTGTTGGGCCTACGGAGTACTGGGCCACGGTGCATGATGGACGGGGAAGAAGCACGTTGCTGTCCCCTTCCTCTCCAAGCAAAAGGGGGTTGAGGTGGACTAATCCCGGTTGGGCTAGATTGGTTTGGGTGGATCCCGAGTAAGGGTGGTGGATGGAGCAGGAGAATTAGAGACCGGGGTCGCCCTTAACGGCGCGACGTGATTGGTCATGGGACGGTGGTCGTAATGAAGCATCAGAAAAAAAAAACCGCCAAAAGGAGCATCTGGAGATTGGGGACAGGAACGACAGACATTGAAATTCAACACAGACAAGGTAAGATTTGCACTACTTATTTTTATTCTTTCTGGCTGTCAGTGTCTGTATCTATCCAGTCCCTGTCCCGCTGTTCAAAAGCCTCATTATCTTTGTCAGGCTGGACTACCTCAAGTATCACTTTCCATACCAAAAGCCACAGCACAGAGAGGACCCCTTGTTCCTGCCCGACGCTTGGGCGATTTACGATGATTTTCCAACTGGCATCTTCTCCACTCAGAAACAAAGTAGAGTGCCAGCTGTTTGCCGGCCAGGCCACGGGGACAGCACGGAAGGAGAAACAACCTGGGGCTGTGTTTGAGCACCGCTACCTCGCATCCAGCACACAGTATTCAATGTGAACACTTGAAGGGGTCATCTATTCACCCATGCCCAAAGGCCAAGGAAAGTCCACGTGAGATGATTGCAT
This sequence comes from Colletotrichum tamarilloi, assembly GCF_030869305.1. NCBI lineage: Eukaryota > Fungi > Ascomycota > Sordariomycetes > Glomerellales > Glomerellaceae > Colletotrichum > Colletotrichum tamarilloi. The sequence continues at coordinate 41,692 of NW_026849464.1, forward strand.
CACGACCTTGACAGGTGTCCCGAGAAAATGAAACAAGTTGAGTTTTTGGCCGTCCCGGACTGTTGGCCTTGTCTGGATTCCCGCGTGCTTGTGCGATAAGGTACTGTCAACAATGCACGCAAGCTGTAAAGTGCTTGCGTACTCGGCTTCCTTTCTCCAAAAAAGTCAAAACTTGGGACGAATATGAGACTGGCAGGTATTACTTAACCATGTTGTACTTGAGCAGATCCTATCCCTACGCAGCGATTGTGTGTACCACGGCCTGCAGAACGATAGTACTGTTGCGGTACGGAGTACAGATTATAGCAACAAGCAGCAGTCTCAAGCTCTGGTTAGGTGTTCGTGACCGATCTGATTGCATTGAAGGCCGGGAAAGCAGGAATCCGACCTCCAATTTCCACGTCTCATCCATGATCCATGGGATGAAGAAAGGCACGCCCGTGGCCCAACAGCGCCTGTGCCCAGACGGCGGAACCAGAGACAGCGCCAAAGCCAGTATCAGTCAGTAATAATAACGGAGCCACCAGGAACCAGCACGGCCTGGCAAAAAAGGCATGGGCCACCGTGGATCCCGCCGTGTGAGGATGGACTGAGATGGAATGGGGCCAAATGGGAAATGGGAGGAAGCCATCCACCCATTCTTGTCTATGGCATCCTGGTCACAATTCAGACCTGGACACGCTGGGGCAGATGAACAACTTGCGCCTCAGGCACACACGGCACAATCCAAATTTGGGCGACCCCCAATCTCATTCTCAGATACGCATATACTTGGGTACTTAAGCCTCACCCGGCCCTCAAGGAACGGGAAAAAAGACGTTCCGACACACGGGCCGTCTTCTGACACTGACTTCACAGGCTTCACCCCAGCTTCTCCCTTGCCTTCTGCTATGCCCTGCTGTCGCTGCAGGCTTCACACCCCTTCATCCTCTTGGCCACTTTTACCTGCAGCGAGACCCCGTGGACCTGCAGGAGTAGTCCCTGGACCCGGGCCACACCTGATGGCCCTCTCTTTACGACTCTTTCGCTCGTTTCCCCCCGGGAGTCGGGACTTGCCAGTCACTTGCCCCGAAGAAACCTAGAGCAACACACCCCATCGTCTGCCGAAAGGTGCCCCGGCTGCTATGCTACATTAGCTGCGTTCTCTTCAGCCACTTCGAAGCATCCACATCACCGCCCGCGGCCTCTTTATGAACCTGTCCGTCCAGAGGGTGTCATTCGTCTACAGTTGCAGGTACGAGGTCGCGCTGGAGGGGGTTAAAGAATGCTTCGTGGCCAAATAGCTGTCGACGGCCAATCGTGCCTATGGCATGCCGAAAAGAAGCGGACCGACCACCTACCATGGAGACTATGCAAGCTGCGTCACCACCTCATCAGCTATGGTCCAACACGTCGCGGGATTGCTCGACCAGTGAAGCGACAAGTTTGCAGTGTGGCATGTTGAATTTTTTGCTATTCAGCCACCCAACCAAGATAAGGCACGGGATGCAGGTCTGGCAGCCAGCCTTGCCGTGTCTCGGGTCTGACTTGTCTTGCCCCCAAACTCCCTGCGTCGGACAAATCGCTGATCTGCCTCACGCAGATCCTGCAGCAAAAACCAGACGGTGGCAGAGAGAGGCAAACGTGGGAAGATGATTCTAAGGGACAGAAACCGCCCGTAAACACCATTGAAGCCCGCCACTTCAATTTGCCGGACCAAGCCACACTTCCCAATATCTCCTACGCTGTTAACAGCAGACCAGGACGGCGTTCCGCCTCCTTATTGTCGAGTCGGATAACCCACGTCTTGCACTTGTGGGGCATTCTCCTCGTCGCTCTGAACTTGGCGGTGCTTTCATGGTAACTTCGATATCATGAAGTGACGCCTCGGCCTTGCGTTCGGAACCTCTGCAGCCCTAGGTCGAGCTAGCAGAATCGCCGAATCCCATGGCCGTAACTTATAGACGCATCAGAGGCGTGACGTGAATTTCGACATAAGTCGCAAGAAAGCTCTGACTTGATTCTAGAAGTCTCAACCCGTGGGATACCGCATCTCGGCTTCCGAGAACAGCGATCTCTTGTCAATCCAGAACGAAAGGGTATTTTTTGACCAGGGCTTTTCTCTGGCGAAAATTCTTCGCTTGCAAAGCTTGAAATAGATCAGTCTACAGCTGCAAGAATTTCAAGGAGACATGAATATAAGATTTGACGTCCTTCCCCGTTCATGGAGTTCCGGCCCCGAAGTGAAATAGCCGGCTCTCAAACACCCGCATTTGTGGGGCTCTGCCCCAATGCCTTCGATGCGTGCTCCGCCTCGGCGCAAGTTCAATGCGCCTGTCACCAAGACTTGAGCATCTCTCACCGAGCAATAAGGTTGATATGATTCTTGGCAATCACATGGATATCACCTGTGATTCCCCAACACAATATCGTGTTCTAGCTATTACTCTAGTAAGAGGATAAGTCATCGAACCAAGTAAGAAACTCCATCGGCAAGGGTTCGAGACATGCCTTGGTCTGGCACAGTCACTGGAACAATTTGTCTCGAGGTCAGGTCACGTCTCAAGTGACCGTTTAAATTGTCTCTACACCTCCTCCTCGATGTGAAGGACACGCAAGCTGGACACGTTGTGTAGCAAGATATCTATGGCCCGCTCTGACTGGTAGGCATTAACTAGAGAGATAGTTCGGAACATCTATACTGTACTATGTAGAGATTTCTCTCAGGAGTACGTAGTCCTTTGTAATACCATTTTTGCGTTGTCGGGTCTGGGCATACTCACTCACCCAGCAGAGGTTATAGTCTAGGAATCTGCACCCTGATCCACGATTCCTCCTACCTGTCATGGAGCCTCCAGTCAAAGTTACGGTGAACAATTCTTGTCCCTTCACCCAATGCCGCTGTTCCAACAGTCAATCTTCCAAAGTGTCACGCCGACTCCCCCTAGCAGTTGACAATGTTCGAGAACCGCTTGAGACTCTTGGTCTTCGAGGAGATTGCCCCTCGCATGATATCCAGCCTAATAGTGTGCATGGTAGACTGAGCTATTCAAGTTGCGTTCATAAATACATACGACGGTCATTGGCTTGCATAAATCCCGGGTTCGTACATAGATCTAATGCCTAGAGCAAAGGCAAGGCGAGGTGCAGAAGTTGAGCGATTCTCTTGACCATAGTGATCCAGGTCATCATGAAGATGAGATGCTGCCGCAAAGAGTCAGTAGTGGCTCATGGGTGCCGCGACAGATGGATTGCGATCTATCAGCAAAGGGTGGTCTACCCAGGATTCGTCAAAACAGCCGATCGGTTTGAAAACAGCCTGTATCTCCGTGAGGTTCTTACTGTTGAGTCTTGTGGCGCAGACGCGGCTTGGGATTACGTAGATTCCCATCAGTCAGTCTCCATGTTTGCAGCAGTTGCATACCTGGGTGGGAACTGTCTAGTGATAGTGTTCTCGAAGCAACATACATGACAGTAATGATCCCATTCCTGATGGAAATTTATGATGCTGATTAGATATGGCGCAAGCTTCATTTTTCGAACGTTGGCCCAGTCATTTGAAGAGTGGAAGTTATGTCACAAGATCATAAACCACCATGGGTCGATTTTGGAGCCAGCTCTTGGACCACGATGTCCGGACTTAAGAGTAAGGTTTGGCGTCTTTCGATGGGCAAGATTCACCTTGGCATATGGGTTGGATGAACTCCTTCAGTAGAGTTGTAACATTCTCTCAAACTTGTGGCTGACGACAACAACCCAGTTCAGACTTCAATCTCTAAGAAAAGCAGACTCTCAGACGAGCAATGGCATCATTCTTGAGCCGGGTAGTAAGAAATTATCCCGAACTGCTAAAAGATCCTCCATGGCATCCTCCAACTGATCATTAGTGTGATGGAGTCGTCTGAAAAGGCTCCGAGGTTCTAGATTCACCCGAACGATGAGCCGTGACACTACAGACATGTCATCGTCACATGGGAAGCGGCAGAGGCCGGGTGGGCCAAGGGAAAACCTGGCGCCACAGAGTGGCCAGAGCGGCGGCCGGGTCCACCAGCTCAATTGGCGAATGAACCCGCCCGGAGCTTTCTCAACGGACGGTGGAGATTTAGGGGCATAGAAAGGTACTTTCTTCAGCGATATGTTTACGCCAAGATAAGAGTATCGGTCTAACTCACCTGATGGAGGCCCCCTTGCAGTTCCCTGCTTTCGATCCACCAATCCCAATCGTGCCTCAATGATGTCAGGAGCAGACCAGGGTTGGGAAAGAGCGAGAGAGAAAGTTGTTGAGCTAAGCTCGCTGTCATTGCCTCGCGCTTTGCGCTTAATTCAGCTTCGGTGCTCTTTCCCCGGAGTAGCCGCGGCCATCTTGATCTCTAGTTTTTCTCTTCTCCTTCTCATCCGTAGCACCGGACAGTTTAGTTGTTGGATCGAAAATGAAGACCACGAATTTGCCGGAACCGTAAAACCGTCGAGATTCCTGAGCAAGTTAGGACGATAGCAATCACCACCAACACCACCAATATCCCACTCTACGCCACGACACCACACACCATTCACAACTGATCAACGTTAGAATAACCAACACCACCGTTCATTTCTGGCTCATCCAGCTAGTCATGTCCCACGACTTCAGCCTCTCAATATCGCTAAGATGAGATTATTCGCGCCGTATTCCCGCGACGCCATGCGCCGGGCTGCGAGATCCTTTCATCACAGCGTGACTGTCGGCCGCATTAGAACTCACGGCCTCCTTGTTCACAGGAGGCCTACGCTGTCCCGCCAGTCGCGGCACGGCTTCTTTACGGCGAGGGAGAAGGTCCCGCCCAAGAAGACGTCGATTCCGGTCGCCATCTCTGCCGTCGGCCTGGTGGTTTGGGCGCTCTACCCGTCTGATGAGTTTGAGCGGTTATCCTTGGCTGAGAATGAGAGGAGGAAGGGAGTCCGCAGCAATGCGGCAAGCACAAAGTCTGATCAGGCGGCGTGGTACAACTTTGCCCTCAAGTTTGAGACCTTGTCCGACTCTGCCGACGTCGAATGGACTGCAGACAAGATTGTTGGGTTCATCCTACCGGAATGGTCCAGGTTGGTCCCCGGATACATCCGGAAGCTCCAGAGAGAGGTGAGTTTTGCTGAATATATTGAACAATTACTATCGACTAACACCATTAGTTATCCATGGCACCTGGATCTCTGGCAGATGAGATTTGGCGAGAAGCCCATGACCCCTTTATTAACCCCGAAGTGCAATATTCCGCCAAGGTCAGGGTCTCCAATGATCTATGTGATGAGGAAAAAGAGTTCCTGGCAAGGCGGAAGCGAGTCACTACCATGGCGTTAGCCAAGTACCTCGACATCGACGAGAGGGATGTTCATCCGGACGATGTCCCTACCATTGCCATGTGCGGCTCCGGAGGTGGTCTGAGGGCCCTTGTTGCCGGCACCGGTTCCATGCTCGCCGCAGATGAAGATGGGCTGTTCGACTGTGTCACGTACACTTCTGGTGTAAGCGGTTCATGTTGGCTACAGGCCCTCTACCACTCTTCCATCTCAGAGGGCAGTCTTCCCAAGGTTCTGCAGCACCTCAAGGCCCGCGCTGGCATCCACATCGCCTATCCGCCCGTGGCATTCCAGACTCTTCTTTCAGCACCGACGAGCAAGTATCTCCTTAGTGGTCTTGTCGAGAAGCTCAAGGGCGACCCGCGCGCGGACTTTGGGCTGGTTGACGTCTACGGCCTTCTGTTGGCGACGAGATTCTTGGTTCCCAAAGGCGAGCTGGAAGTGAGCGATCGGGATTTCAAGCTGTCAAACCAACGAGAGTACATCAAATACGGCCAGAATCCGCTACCCATTTACACGGCCGTCCGACACGAGATTCCCGATGTCGACATTGACGGAAGCGGGACAGTGCCGTCCACCTCGGACGCGGCGAAAGAAGTCGCCAAGAAGGAAGCCTGGTTCCAGTGGTTCGAGATCACGCCATACGAGTTCTTTTGTGAGGAGTTCTCCGCCGGCATCCCGACTTGGGCCATGGGCCGACGCTTCAAGAACGGCGTCGACGTGCCTCCCGAGGAAGGCTTCCATCTCCCAGAGACCCGCATGCCATTCCTACTCGGCGTCTTTGGGAGCGCTTTCTGCGCGACCCTGAGCCACTATTACAATGAGATCAAACCCCTCGTGCAGAGCCTCGCTGGGTTCGGCGCCCTGGACGGCATGATCTCGGGCTACAACGAGGACCTCAGCAAGGTCCATCCAATCGATCCCGGCACCGTCGCAAACTTTGCCTACGGTATGGAAGACAAGCTGCCCAAGACAGCCCCGAAAAGCACCTACAACACCGAATACATCCAGCTCATGGACGCCGGCATGTCCAACAACCTCCCCATCTACCCGCTCCTCCGCCCCGGCCGCGACGTCGATGTCGTCGTCGCCTTTGACGCCTCCGCAGACATCAAGACAGACAACTGGCTCGCCGTCGCCGACGGCTACGCCCGCCAGCGCGGCATCAAAGGCTGGCCCGTCGGCGTCGGTTGGCCCAAGGCAAGCGAGTCCCCGAAAGAGGTTCGCGATGAGCTCTCGGAAGCCCAGGCCGCGTCCGCGCAGGAGGCGAACCAGAAGCTCCGCGAGGCCAAGGCGCACCAGCGCGAGCACCAGGACAAAGAGGGCCACCGCAAGCCGGACGAGGACACGAAGAGCGGGCAGGCGGCCAAGTTCACGCCCGGCGACGAGGAGTCGGGCGAGCTGGGGTACTGCACCGTCTGGGTCGGCACAACGCAGGAGCGGTCGTCGTCTGAGACGCCGCCGCCGTCCAAGGCGATTACCGAGTCCAACTCGTGGCAGCTCATGGAGCCCGACGCGGGCATCGCCATCATCTACCTGCCGTATCTCGCCAACCCTAAGGCGCCCGGCATCAACCCCGGCACGACGGATTACCTGAGCACGTGGAACTTTGTCTACACCCCTGATCAGATTGAAAAGGTGGCTGCGTTGGCGAGGGCTAATTACGCCGAGGGACGGGAGCAGATTCGCGGGACGGTAAGGGCCGTCTACGAGCGCAAGAAGAAGCTTAGACTGGAGAGGGAGGCGGGGATCAAGAAGGATCGGTACCGGAGCTTGGTGAGGCGAGGAATGGCGCACAAGCTGGGCGAGGGCGATCAGTTTAGTTGAATAGGCGGATTATAGAGTTGCTGGAATGAAGATACCCGAGAAGGTGGAGGACTCCTGATTGAAGGATGGCGTAGGTTAATCATTGGAAGTAGATCCGTTGTAATGAAAAGTGTGTTTATTGCTTTGAAGTGTTTTGCAACCGATTGACAGTGTCACATAGGGGTTGATGAAGAGACGATGAAGTTCAGTAAATGGCCCCGTTTCGAGGAGTGTGTCATTGTTTTTACAAATCTATTCATCTTACAGAGACATGCTTGACCTTCTACATGTCCTTGCTTCAAAATGTACACTGCCCAACAAAAAGGCATCTTGATAAAGTCCGGGATCACCTGTCTCCCGACCCTTTGACAACGTTCTCCGTCGCTTCTCCTCTCTTGCCGCCCTTCTCTTCTCTCCCTCTCCGATGGATGAATTACAGTCGATGCATTTTGCTTTTCGTTTTTCTTCTTTTTGCTTCTTCCCCATTTTGTCCCCAACATATCTTCTTTAGATGATCTCTCCCATGTCAATGTGCGCAGGCTGCCACGGCTTCGCGCCCTCGACCAGCATATCACTCGGCACCCGCACCTTGGCGCCGGGGCTGTAAAGGTACCACGCCTTGAGAACATTCATCGACGCCTGCAGACGCGCGAAATCCAAGCTGGCGCCCGTGCCCTCGCCGAGCTTGTCGCGCCCGCTGTAGATGCCGACGACGTAGACGGGCGTCCTGCTGAGACGGCCCGTCTCGCTCTCGAGTCGCGCGACGGGGGCCTCGAACCCTTCGCGGGCGCAGAGCATCGCCAGCTCGCGCGTGGGCAGCCTGAAGCTGAAGAGCTTCTCGAGCTCGACGCGGCGGCTGAGGATGTGGGCGTCGATGAAGGCGCGCACGGCGTCGCGGCCGGCGTGGGCGTACACGGCGCCCGTGACGGCGCGGACGTGAGCGGCGTAGGCGTCGTTGCGGAGCTTCTCGCGCTGCTCCTTCAGGAGTGCGGGATCATTGGGGTCGGGGTTGGGCTCGAGCGGGTTCCGTCTGGGCTTGTGCAGGACGTCGCCGAACTCGTCGTCGAGGATGACCCGGGACGAGACGGAGCGGCGCCACTTGAACTTGTCGAGCTCGAGGTGCTCCTTGCGGACGTAGCCCCAGCGGCCGTGAACGACGCCGTGGGCCGCGGGGTCCTGGGAGAACTGCAGCAGGCCCGGGTCGACTTCGCCTCCGGGGGCGGCGGCGCTCTCGACACCCCACTGGCTGGCTACGCGGTAGAGCGAGTCGGGGCCGCCGTAGGCGCGCATGGCTTCGTAGAGGATGGCCATGGGGAGGCGCGGGTAGTGGGTGATGAGCCACTCGGAGACGTGGTAGCTGATGAGGGAGCCGCCGACGACGGCGAGGTTGGCATTGTTGAAGTTGGGGTTTGAGTCGGCGGAGGGGTCGACGAGGGTGCGCGCGAGGGACTGGAGGGGCAGCTTCTCGGGGAGGGAGAGGCGGGCGTGGAGGGCGGCGAGCTTGGCCGACTGGAGGGCCTTTTCGGGGGCGGGTGACGGGAGGTTTCTCGACTTCGACTTGACGGGTTGGGCGGCGGTGGTGGTGATGTTGTTGGCTGAGGCGTCGGATGATGCTTCTTCTGCTACTGCTGCCAAGGACGAGGAGGAGGTCGATAGTGTCCGCGCCGGGTTGCTGTTGTGAAGCTGTGTTCTAAAGGGGATGGGCGTCAGGCACGGCGAGGCGTGTGTCCTGGCCTGGGCGTTGAGCAGTTGCCCGGTGCATCTTGATATCCTTAACCTCTTCATCTGGGACGCCATTCGGTGGTCGAGTTTGGGTTGTTGCTGAGCTGTTCGAAAGCCCAGTAACAACGTAACGAATAGAAAAAGGCAACGAAAGAAAAGGTGTTGTACAATGCGGTCGAGAGCAATTGGGTGGATGCGGTATTCGCTGGGGGTTGAATCGCAAAGGGGGCAAGGGAAAAATGTTCCACGTCCCGAATTCTCTCGAACAGCGCCGGTCTCCCGTCACGAAAAAGTTTCTGGAGCCGACCGATTGGAAGTCGTGTGAGCTCCAGCATGCTAGGGGGTACCGTGCACGAGCCATGCGAGAAAGTCAGTAGAAGCAGGCGCGGAATATCCGCTCCTCCGCAGCTCCGGGATGGCTCTGGTCCCACTTTTCGGGAGGAATGGATGGCAGCACTTCACTATTCGCGACGTTCAAGGGCAAAAGCTCCAATATCGAGTCGAGGCGGGAAAGCGATTGCCATCACCACACTATCCAACCCCTCATATTGAAAATACAGTCAAAATGGTACGTCAATCCTCAATCAGTCATTCCTGGCCGATTGCTAACTCACGAACAGGGAGGCGGTCCTAAGGTTCCGTAAGTTCTAACCCAGCGCATGTCCTCATAGAATGCGAAACACCCCGATCCTTCGAAAGCAGCTCCTCTAATACCCACGATAGCTACCCCAAGCACGTCTGGTCGCCGGCCGGTGGTTGGTACGCCCAGCCCGCCAACTGGAAGCGTAACACCGCCGTCATCGGTGCCGTTATGGCCGGTGTCGTTGCTGTTATCTGGAAGATCAGCGCCGAGAAGGAGGTGCGCTACGTGATGCCTCAGGAGGGCCGGTTCTTCCCCAGCAGATAGTACGTCCACGTATCCAACGTGTCATTGCGAACAATTGCGCATTAGAGAGAATTCTGGGCTAACACTGCAAAACACAGCTGGTCGAAGCAATTGATCGAATACGACAGAGAACAGGCCGCGAGGAAGGCCAAGGATACGACGCAGGCGGAGGCGATTCAGAACTCATAAACGACGACTCGGACGGTCGGAAAACTTTTGTACAATGTAAATACGGTACCCCAGGAATTGAGCGCCGCGCGGTAGCGGCAGTTGCGAACACTGGATGACCCTGCGATATATTGCTCCGCCCTCAGTGATACATGGATCGTGTTTTGCAGTGAATTATTGGAAGACCGATTGATACGGCGGCGTCCAAATTCTTGCGATACAATGAGCTCAATTTCTATGAGCCCGCGGCCTTGACCAGAGCCGTTGGTTTCGCCCAGCAGGAGAACGACGAACCCCTCCATTCAATGGTTGAGAAGCAGATCTCGAGAATGCAGAATCGCCTATGCTCACTTCGACGTTCCCGGTCATCAACTATGAGATACTCACCTAGAAACTCGAGCATGCCTCAAAGCGCCGAGCCGTGAGCAGTGACAGCATAACTGAGCCTTCGGCCAATCACGATGGTCGTAAAGGTAATTCAAGAGTGGGTCTCAACTCCAGATCACGACCATCCCTGGGTATCAGCCCGAAGCGGACCACTCAGACCACGAGGCAAGCGTCTCCAAGACTATGAAAGCACCTGTATCCGCGTCTGTATTTCACACACTTCATCGAAGTCGCTTTTACCAATGCTTCCAACGATGCTGATGATCTCTGTGTCGGGAAAGCCCACCCCGGATTGCCCCTAGATCAAGTATGTCTTGTCCAGAAAACAGACAGGAAGTTAGAGGAAGACATCGTAACATTCGTCGGAAGCCATGGTATATCTACCGAAACAATCATAGGCCACCGAGGACCAATGCTGAATACCAGCCTTATCGGACATACTGGCGTTGAAAGATGACAGCCATTTGTTCGAAAAGGAGATTCTGGACATGCATAACGCAGTACTGAGGGCTCGATCCGAAAAACGAACGATGGGCCGCTCCTATACTATGTTGAGGTGGTTATTCATCTTGCAATTCCTTACATGGTTCATTCGGGCATATGCAAGCGCGGGAGCAGGGTAACTCCAGAACATCACAGAAAGACGCGGAGTAAAGCCATGTCAAAGGATCGTCTCATTCGTCATTTCATCATTCAGGGGAGATCAGTGGTACAAGGAACAGCTCTGCTTCTCCTCCAAGAAACAGCAACATAACGAAAGGCATCGGTCCTCCTCACTCTTTCCCCCTTCACCCCAGTACGTTTGGTCGGCCGAGCTTAAACTTCCACAGAAGAACTCCATACAACGACCACTCCTGGTCCCCTTAGGGCTCCCATTGATTTTGGCCTGCGGGTTTTCGTTGTTCAACAGCAAAGCTGATGCGTCGGATGGATATGTCAGTAGATTGGACTTTCTCAACTCCAGCTAAGCCAGAGTACACGAAGTGCGTGGAGATGGAATCGTAAGAACAAGAAACAAAAAAAGGCAACTTACGCGGAATACTCCCTCCACTGGGCACCCGATGAAGCAAGGCGTCTCGTTGCAGCAGTTGCCCTCTGACGAGTCCTTGAGGAACGCTTGCACCAACTTGTCGGGAACGTAGAGCGCGGTGATGCCTGATGCCAGGACGGGGAGGATCAAGACTGAAAACTTCATGTTGTTTTTGGTTGTTTGAAAAAGTTCAATGCCGGGTGAGGCAAATGGCAGGGATATCTTGATGAGATTTGCTGCTGGATGATGATCTGAGATAATCCGTCGAGGTCAAACACCCAGGAGGTTCAACCCTTTTATATTTTCTCATTTATTGTGTATCTTTCTCCCACCTTGCAAATCGTCCTAACTTTCCCCTCTCAGAAAAGATATCTCCAGACGTTGAGATGGTAACATCCTCGGACGGAAGCATTCAACCCCCTCCGCGTACGACCTGCCGTGTCGACGATCCACGGAAGTCAACAAGACATGAGTGGTCTCCGTCTGTTTACAACCAAAGAGCCGCGGCCGGGTTCCCGCTGGTGCTACACTGGTACATCTATAGATAATAAGTCGGCGTCGAGACTCTTGAATCATTGTTCGGATAGGACGGTCTTTGGCCGCGTCTGCATTGCAACATCCGCAGCACCGGCGACACATGTGAAAAGAGGCGGGTGAACCCCGCTCTATCAAGATGTACGTTGCCGTGAACCCACGCTGTCGTGAATCTACAGCCCTCGTAACGGCGTTACTGATACTCTCCATACAATGTCCAAGTAAAAGAGCATCGAAATGTAACCGATTGACCCAGTCCACTTCGCTCTATTGGTTTGGCAAGTTCTATGAGCAAGTATTCAGGCTCGCTGCAGCAACTTGGGCATCTACAACAGCCTGTTGCGCGACTCTGGGCCCCGTTGCTACGAGGACCGCCCGCGCAAATCAAAGGCTACTGATCTGTCGCGGCAAGCATGACAACATCGTGGCGAAGAATGGCAACATCTCTCGTCATACCTTTGAGGGATCCCCAGAGCGTATCGCTATGTAATCGGTGTACGTTGCGCCTTCCAAGGTTATCTACACAGATGAATCTCTGCCTAGCTTACACATGAATAACTTGTAGTTAGCTCTCAATCTACAATCCCCAAGACGAAAGGCCGTGAACTGCTTATCATCCTTCACCCATCTGTCTCCTTCCCACGGTTGTCGATAAGGAAAAAAAAAAAAAAAGACACCGTAATATGGCGAACGAGTAGCTTTACGCATTTTTATCTGGCCACATACCATAGCTGCTGCTTTCACCTCTTCTTTCGGTATTCGTGATTGAACATCTACAAAACACCACTTGGTTTTATCTCCTCTGGTGCCAACTTCTGTCTGAGTAGCAAGACGACTCCTCCGGCATCGGCCTGCAGAAAGCCGTGTAGATCAGAGTATCGTTGAAACCAACTAGATTGCGACTGGCACATCGACCCTGGATTCGTGAGACGACTCTTGGATGGGCACTCGAAACAGAGCAACATGACTGGATGTAATCCCATCTTTCTATGATGCTGTTAGTAACGCCTCTCCATGAGGTACTTCAGAGCTCGGATACCGTAGGGGAGCCAGATTTTAAGGAATTAGCAGGCTCATCAATTTCAGAAACATGAGTTCAATACAACGAGGAACATAGTTTTCAGGTATGGGCATCTTATTGTCTACCTAGCTTGCTCGACACAAAGAAGCAGCTCTAGCGTCCCATCCCTTTCAGGAGGACCTAGATTCTCTCTCGATCTGTCTCAACCACTGCGAAATCTCCGTCTCTCCATCCACCATGTTGTTCCCAATCATGCCACTTCAAGGCATCCCAAAAAGAACCAACGAAATCAGCACTCGCATCTCATCCTGCCAAAATAGGTCGCTCGGCATATTTGCTAAACGACCAAACACAGCCACCGGAGCTGCAAAAAGAAACGAGATGTGTCAAAGAAACGACAAACAACAAGAGTGAGCAATATACATTAAGCACTAGGCGTTTCCCTGCCCCCATCTTCCATGGCCGCCGCTGCAGTCGCGTGGTACAAGATGGGGCCAAGGTAGGTGAATCGAAATCGCGAAACAGTGGGTGTTCAGGCGAGTGTGAAGAAGCGTAAAAAGAAAAGAAAATTGCAAGCCACGACTGAAACCAGGCTGCAAAAAGGGTGTATCAAAAGCGGGTGTCATGAATGAGTGACTTGAAAGGTATAAACGCGTCGTCGGGGTTCGTTTCGCCCCTTGATCGGATTCATCGTCAGAGTCCAGTAGAAGAGGAAATCTCCCCCAAGTTCTTTTTGTAGTAGTTCGCAGAAACGCCGTGCCCGTGCTGTCCAGAATGCATAGTAGACCCTAGTCTATCGCCAAACGAAGATAAATCCCCAGTCTTTGTGCCAAAAGACGTTAAATACGCTGGGAGTCAGTGTATATGAACGCTGCTTTGGTTGTCATTTACACAGCCTGTCCGGGGACGGGCTTGCGACCGACAGGTCCCATCGGTGGGCCTGGGCGGCCCTGGACTGGGGGTCCGTTCATCGGCCCATTCATCGGTCCATTCATGGGGCCGTTCATGGGACCGTTGGGGGGACCATTAGGGTTCATTCGGCTGGGCTGAGGAATTCTGGTAGGTCCCGGGGGGCTTGGCTTGCGACCTCCCATTCCGTTGGGGCTTTGCGGTCGCTGTCCCGGAGGACCCTGGTAGCGAGGACCGGGGGATTGAGGTCGGCCTCCGGGGCCCATAGGTCCATTGCCGGCGGGGGACTGAGGTCGGCCACCACCGTTCATGGGACGAGCTGCGGGCGACTCGGGGCGGGGGTACGGCGGACCGCCCTGAGGGTTCATGGGGCGCTGGCCAGGAGGGAAGTTCGGACCGGGACCGCGGGGAGCACCAGGGCCCATGTGAGGACCACGAGGAGGTCCTTGATTAGGTCCCTGGGCTTGAGGAGGTCTAGGCTTAACCGGGCGAGTGGAGAGGCAGGTGCGCGGTACAACACCCTGCTGGGATCTATCCAAGCGAATGCAGAGCGCCTAGGGCAAAGTCAGCTTACAAACTCATCATTATGGACATTAAAACTTACCCAGCCATCATCGTACTCGTGGAGGAGGCGCACAAGCTGGCCAGCTCTCAGCTCCATCTCATCCTCAAGAGTGGGCTTGAAGTCGAGCTGCACGCGGTGAACAGTGGTGTTGGCGGGACCTCCAGCGGCGGCAATGGCAGCAGAGCCAGTGGATCCGTTAGATTGGTGACCAGGGCCGGCAGAGTCGGCGCTGAACGTGGTTCCAGAGGGAGAAGCAGGGATGGTAGACAAGGGTGCAGGAGGCGCGGGCAGAGTCAGGTCCAGTGCCTTGGGACCGTCCTTGCGGGTCGACGCCTTGCGAGCCAGACCTCCAGCGGCGACAGCTCCAGCACCATCTGCCGCAGCACCTGCAGCACCTGCAACAACAGACGCACCGTTGGGAGCGGCGTTGGCGGGGATATCACTCACGGCAGTGCCCGGAGCAGGCTCGCCGACGTTGGGAAGAGGCTTCTCGTTGAGGCTTGTGGAGCTGACGGACTCCTCGGCGATGGGACCGTTGATTCTCTCGGCTTGAGCACCAAAGGGGTTCGCGGGGTTCGAGCTCTGGTTCGTTGCCGGTCTGTCCCAGGCGCCTTGGCCAGGGTTGCGAAGACCCAGAGCAGCGGCAGCGGGAGCCAGGTTGGCGTTCATGTTGACGGCAGGTCCTCCGGCAGGTCCTCTGCTGGCGCGCTTGTCGAGGTTCAAGTTGGGCAAGAACTGGGTAACGGGGCGCAGGCTGATGCGAGGAGCGCGGGGGTTCTGGCTACCAGCGGCAGCGGCGGCGGCTCCAAATCCATGGGTCTTCTCATCCTCGTCGGCCAGACGCTGCTGCTCCATCTGCTTCTTGCGACGGTTGAAGAGGAAGAAGACGAGTAAAAACACGACGAGAACACCGGCCAAAACACCAATAGCAATGCCAGCCTTCGCGGCACCGCTGGTCTCGTTGCTGGTCGACTTGTCCGTGGTTGACGTTGCGCTAGGGGAAGCGCTGGAGATGATGCTAGCATTGTCTGCAGTGGCGGCAGTCTTGGTGGTCTTTGCGAACGTGGGCGCGTCTGTGGCAATAGCGAGCGTGGTCTGGATGCTCTCGGTCAAGGGATCCTCGATGACGGTGGGCAGCGACGAGGTAGACGCAGCATCGATGGTGGTGGATGAGCTGTCGGCAGTCTTAACGATGGGGGCGCCGGCCCTGGCAATGGTGGTTTCGGTGGAGTCAACTGTGGTCGATTTCGACCTCGTTGGGAGGGGTGATTGAGCGACAATCAGCTTGGTTGAGGTGGTGCTCGTGGGGACGGCGACGGCATCATCACCAGTGACGGTCTGGTAGATGGTCTTGATAACGGTCGAGCGGCCTTTCTTCGTATTAGCGCGCCGTGTGGTCGTGACATCATCATCATCGTCGTCCTGTCTGATTTTGAGATTACCTCCATTGCTTGTCGTGGCCTCGTCATTGGAGGCAAAGGGATTCAGATCCTTGAATTTGTCGCCAACATTGCTCCAGAAATCGGGGTTGCGAGGCGCGATATGCCTACGGGCGTGGAGGTGGTGATGGTGAGCCATTGCGGCAGTTGCGGGCGTGGGTTAATGGAAATGAGTCAAATCCGACCAGTCCAGCCAGAAGTCGTCGGGATGGTTGAAGATAAGGTGAGGCGTGTGAGGCGCGTAATGAATGAATCGTATCGTGAGTTTCGTGGGTCGAGGCGGGGTATCTGGAAAATGGAGGGAGGATATCTGGCGTGCACGGGAGAGGCTGGTGATGGGAATGCTCAAGGGATCCGGCTCCAGAAGGGAAAAGGTTGTGATGTTCGTGAGGCGATCGTCGAAAGAATGAACCAGCAAGTAGCGAATAGGTCCAAGTCCGACCAGGGAGTCGCGGTGGTCGAGGACTATTGAATTGAGAGAAAGACTGGCTGCCTTGGTGTTGTGGGTTGAAAGTCGAGTGTTGTTGCGCGTACGTATGCGTGCAATTGAACGAATGTGAAGTGGCTCTAGGCCCGGTGGAAGCAGAGTAAAGTGAGAAGGTGGGTGAGGTGAGGTCGTTGTTTTTTTGCAAGATCTCACTACCAGCTCACAGTCATTGGACAGTCACAAACCGTCTTAGTAAATTGTCATGAAGACGATTGGGGGGACGTCGATGATGTTTTGTTTGTGTGGGAAGAAAGAACGGATGAATCTGCACACCGTGACTCTTGGGAAGCTGCGAGAGAGCGGACGACGATGAAGTCTCTCTGTCTGTCTCTGAAGGTGAGAGAGTGCAGCGACGGCAGGAAGCAGTCAGGCTCAGCGAGTGAGATGCAGTTCGGACGGAACGGGGGGGATGGGATGGGATAGGATGGGAAGAAGAGGGCACACACAAAAGTGGGAAGGGACAGTGAGAAGAAGAGAACCGGGGACATTGAGGTTGCACGCACTTCGCAGACTGCCAGTTCAGGATCCTGGGCGAATGGGAAGTTGGGAAAGAGGCCCCAAGCAACGTTGGACGGATGACAAGGGTCGGACGACTGGGGTGTGGATGGGAAGCAGATCCCTGCCGCGACAGGTACCCTCAGTCTTTTTTGCTCTCACTTTCGCTCTCACTCTCACCCTCCATCTTGGCTTTCAGGATCACTTGCTGTACGCACAAGTAGTAAAAGTAGGTACGAATACAGGTACGGGTACGGAGTACAGGTACCAAGACAGCAGGCAGGAACTGATGGGGGAGCGACTGCACGAGGACCGTGAGATATCAAGATGAAAAGGGAATGGCGCGTGGACAAGGCGGCCGTGCGATACGGTCAAAGTCAGGGCTTGCAGTCTTTGCCGCGTTAGTGCCGTCCGGGGATATCACAGCCTGCGGTCTATGTACTTCGTAAGGGTACCTAACTTCTCCTGCGTACGGAGTACTATGCAAAGTACTGTAGTTGGTTGATGTCTCTTGGGTAACGGTGGGCGATGGCTCGGATCACATTTTGCACAAATGGAAGTTGGACGGATTGGGATAAACGCGCACAAAGAATGCAACCGCGGCTCCAACGGTCATTCGACAATGCATCTGATCCACGCCCACACCACCGAGTCAGCGTTTCACCATCCGCCCTGTCTCTGGCCTCTCCCTGCGCTTGGGATGAACTTTGGCAGAGGTGCACACAATCAGGGAGGAAACAAACAAACACTTTTGAATAGTTACACATCCATCTGCCTCAGGCAGTCCTCTCCTACGTGCATACGAAACGGCATCTTTTCACTTGTAATCACTAGACGAATAATTGACTGCCATATTACAAGTTTCTGATCCATCTTGATACGCACACATGCAATGGAAGGCAACAAATCCCGCACCCATCCCATCGGTTTCCGACGTAGGTACCGACCTCAATCCCTCGGTCGCATTTTGCGGCTTGCCCATCCACACCGGCGCCCATCTTCATCAGCGCACATGCACGGGCCGCGCTAAGGCAGGGGCCTCCCAACGCCCATCCTGCCGTGCCTGTCAGGTACCGACTCTGCCTGATTGGCTCTCTTGCACCTGTATCCACTCGTATCCACCACACACCCACAGAATAAACGAAATTGTTTGCTCGGGGTTCCTGAGCCGTTCGTCCAATCAAACCCTGCCAGGTGGGACGGGAAAAGAAGGCGTTTGTCCGGCCCGAGCTTCAACCACCAGTGAACCATGACAAGCAGCCCCCAAACTCCAACATCCCCATCGTCATCGCCAACAGGGGACCAACACATTCAATCCATACGGAGTACGGAGTACCAATCACACAAACACCAGACTGGCACACATACACACCACTACTATTGCTGTGATACGCGCCGTCTCCTGCGTTTCGTCGCCCGACGTTGTTCCCATGCAGCCTGGTCCCTTTTCTTTCCCGCCCAAACAGCATCCTATCCCGTTGCCTTCGAGAAGCACGGCAAGACTGCCATGTTCATGCGAGCCACACACACAAAGGCAGCCTATCGCCACATGGGGATTTAGCAAGAATGCACCGAAATAGCATTCTTCTAAAGCTGGAAAACAGCAGATACCGCAGATGGCCTCGGTGCCTCACAAACGAAAAGACTGGCTAGAGCCTGGCGTGTGTCATGGCAAAGCTGGCCTGCCCATCCTCATCTCACCATTCGGCCCGGAACCTCGCAAGGGTTGATATAGGCACCGCTGACCTGCTTACACTTACACAGTACAGTAGAATGCCACGGCCATTACCGTAATTATCACCAAACCACTGCCTCTCTTAAAGACCCCTAAAGAAGCAATCTTGTCTTTGAAAGAATGACACGACATGCTCTGTGCTTCTCCCTCGCGAGTCGCAAGGGCCTTTCAGCTTTGTCTGTCACCCAACTACCCTTTCTTGACCTTCTTAAGCTACAGAAAGCAGTCAGTGCTCAGCATCCGCCCATCTGCCTCGAATACGAGACTTATCAGGCCACGTTACCGCGAGGACCTTTCAGTTGTCCTGCCTGCCAGACTGAAGTCGGTGTGTTTGAGTCCAACAAGCGGTCGAGACTCCAAGAACCGAGAATTGCACACCGTTCGATCTCGTTGCTTTTTCGGTTGCGTTTAGACTTCCCGCAGTGCGCCGGAAGAAAATTCAAACAAGATCTCCTGCGTGGTCTCAGGGAAACAAGCAAAGACAATACACAACAAATCCTAACCTATAGGCTAATTTTAAGACATGCATCGAACGGCGCCGTCAAGCCACCAGAAAGCCTAAAGCCACAAGACCGCTCTTACTTGAGCCCTCGAGGGTTCGATCAACACACCCGTGACACCGAAATTGGAAAGACCTTTTGAAACAAGCCGGTTTGTCCGCTCGTGCCATTAGGTTTGGTTCGCCTATTTCGTACCCGTCGCGCAGTGAGCACTCGCCATCACTGTCAAGTCTCAACTTTTGGTTCCCTCCCCCATGATCTGCCCGCCTCCACAGCATGCCACTGCCAAGCGCCTTTCGGTACCTGGTTACCTGGCAGATGCTGGCATTTTTCTCGCATTGTGGCCCGTCTCTCCACACTGGAGATGACCTCCGCCCACCAGCCTTATTCATCGACATCCATGACATCCATGCGAGAACACGCGGAAACATGATGGCTAATCAGCGGGCAATCTAACGAAAAGACCCGGATGTGACTGTACGGAGTACTGGGGTCAATTACCGCAGCCTGTAGGTGTTCGCAGGCATCCAACACGCCGACAACATCAACATTGCGAATGGAGTCGTCTCCGTCAGAACGAAGTTGGGGGCAGGAAACCGCGCAATCCTCATTCCCGGGTATAGGGAGCGTCGCATCCATGACATTGACTCGCTATGCAGGCTGCAGCACATCAAACCGTCCATGACTTACACAAAGAGCAGAGCCAGCACTTCAGACAACGTATTATGCAGACACAACGAGAAAACCTGGCTTCGACGTCGTAGATCGGCACAGCGTCATTTTACGACCTTTGTGTGGCATACTCCCGCAATCAGCCGGATAGCCCGAGAAGTAGGTTATGGAATGTTTCAATTGATCCTAGCCACACCTGCCGTCTTCCTTGTCTTGATCTGAGGGAGATCTCCTGCTGCGCATCCGGCTGTTTGGACGCGAGAGACAGACGGAGACAGGACCGCGGCGGCGATCCGTACACCAGCCTTATGCAGCTCCGCGACAAACCTGTCTCATCTCGATTGTCTACGTCCCCTACAACAGATCAGTGTAGCGTCGGGCATCGTTGGTATTCAAAGGCCATTCATCAATGGCTGAATCGCTGCATTTGATCATTATAGCGAGCAAGCCTAGAACAAAATAGATGCCACCCGTTCATTTCGGAATTTTCAGGCGGACGCTTCGGAGACAGCCTCTTCCGTCAGTCAGAGCGCAACACACACAGTCTAATGTCGAAATAAAAACCTATTTTTTCACTTTTATCTATCCGTACCTCCTCTTCGCGTATAGTCGCGTCGCAAGTTCCCGCAGTTCTAATCATTACAATGCGATACAAATAGCCACCACTGATCGCTCTCCTTTCTAGCTTCGCGCATGTAGGTTGCGGTTGGGCCTTATCTTGGCTGGTAGCCTCCCGGTTCAGTGTGCCAAACGTGACACTTGGAGCAAGCCATCCGATCGAAGCCTTTGCACGTCCCTTGCTTCAAGACTTCGTCTACGCTGGTAGCTGGCATAGGTCTCCTTTGGCCTCACCCTTCTAAGTGCTGAATCACAGAGGTTCCAATCCCACCCCCACGCTGCCTCCCACCTCACATGGTACTTATGCCGAGCTCAACTAAGCGCGTCGAGCTTTGCACCTTCACCTGTCCACCACCAGCACTACCGCCACATCTCATCTTCAATTTTGATGAAAGTTGATCTACTGCGGAGGCGGTTGAGCACCCCATTGGTGCGGCGGCTGAGGAGGCTGAGGGGGCTGCTGGCCTTGATATTGTCCTCCTTGTTGTTGGGGCTGGCCTTGCTGCTGCTGCTGTTGCTGCATCTGTCCAAGCAACGCGGCAAAGAAGGCCGGGTTGATATAAGCACCCTGCTGCGCGCCCTGCCCAGGCTGACCACCTTGCGTCGGCCAACCCGGCGGCGGCGGTGGTACGGCAGGGAAACCCTGCTGACCCGGCTGCGGCACGGGCATCCCGGGGAACGGGAAGTTGAACGTCGGCGCGGTCGGCGCGGGCGCACCCTGCTGCCGCTGCTGGTGCTGCTGTTGATGTTGATGTTGCTGGTCACCGCCGCCGCCCGAGTGATGTCTCTGAGGCGCCGAGTATCCCTCCCTGTGATCCCCGCGGTTTCCGTACCCGCCGCGTCCACGACCACGACCTCCTCCCCTGCCCCTATCGCCGCGTCCCCTAGAGTCGCCACGTCCACCTCTGCGCCCGCCGAAACGACCCGGTTCAGGCTCCGTAGTGAAACTCTGCTGCGCAGGCGGGGCCTGGCCGAACCCAGGCGGTCGCGCGAGGGGCTTGTACGGGCCATCGTCCTCGTCGTCGTAGTTGAGTCCGCCATCGGTAGAAGGACCGGCAGCCGCGGCGCTGACCTCGTTCCGCAGCGGATGCGGGTCGCGATGATTCCTGCTCCTCTTCTCGCTAGGTCCACCACGTTCGCCACCGTCCTTGCCGAACCTCGCCTCCTTCTTCTTCTGCTTGATCTGCCTCTTGTGCTCCGCCTCCTTCTCGTCATCCGAGAACTCCATCTCGTCCTCGGCAATCTCTTCGTCATGGATGTTACTCGCGTCTGATCCCTTCAAATTCTTCAACGGCTGCGTGAACACGAATTTGGCGTGCGCGGGCGGGTAGTACACCTTCACGCCGACAGCCAGCCCGGCCTCGGCAATCTCCTCGGCCGTGGAGAGCATGACGGTATACAGCGGCTGCAGCACCTTGCCGATCGTCTCCCACACCACGCCAAACACTTTCCGGTCCTCGGTGCAGAGCACCGACCCCGTGTCGAGGACCTGGTACTCGCCCGGCGTGAAAGCCCTCACCACCATGATGTTCTCGACAATCTGCTCCACGAGCCCGAGCTCCTCAATCTTGTCATCCGCGGTGAGGGTCACGTCGGGCTTGGCGGGGACCGCGACGTCGGCGACCTCGTTCTTGGTGCGCAGGTGTCCCGAGGCGCCGGCCCCCGCGCCGCCGCCGTTCTTGCCGTCGCCTCCGCCTTCGTCGTCTGAGCCGCCTTCCATTTCCATGAGCATGCGCGCCGTCTCTTCTACGCCGAGGAGCTGGTAGCCGCCTGCGTCCGAATCGTCGTCTGAGTCGGAGGAGGAGTCGCTAGAGGAGTCGGAGGACTCGTAGGGCGAGGAGTCGGCTTCCCACTCGGGGTGGTCGCCTTCGCCTTCGGCGGCGGGGTCTCGTTGGTCTTGGTCGGCGGTGGAGGAGGTCGGGGCATCGATCATTTGGGGTCTTTCGAGCATTTGAGGGGCGTCAATCATCTTTGGTGCTGCGGGTGCAGGTGCGGTCGCAGGTGTGGACGCAGACGTAGGCGCAGGCGCTTCTTGAGCTGCTGCAGACGCCTCTTGGGGAACTTCGACTGGCTGGGCTGGGGGAGTATGATCGAGACCACTGATCATGGCCTCGAGGGCGTCTGTCAGGGAAGGGGGCTCGGCGGCATCGTCGACGTTCATGGCATCGGGGTCGGTGACCTCCTGTGGTGCGGCGGCGGCGACGGGTGCCGCCGCGACGGGCTCTGCTGTTTGCGCAGGCGCAGGGGCGGGCTGCGACTCGGTCGTGCTCTCTCCCATATTGACGTCCTCATTCTGGTTCTGGATCTGCTCCGAGGTGCCGTTGGCGGCGGCGATAATCTCGGGATCTACGCCCTCGAAGCTGGCGGCGGCAGCGAGAACGTCGGCGGGCACCGGCGGCAGGGTCTCGTTTGGTTTCGCGAACCCCAGTCCGGGGATCTGAAAGCCTGACATGGTGGAATCTGTATTTGCGACCGGCTTTTCTCGCTAGTATGTCGTCGATTGAAGTCCAGTCGAGCAGTGCGAAAAAGTTCTCAAAAGACGAGTATAATGAAAAACCACAAAGTCTTGTTTGGAGCAGACTCGGGCGCAAGAGAAATGGAGAGTTGGGGAGGACCCGATAAGAAAATTTTAGTGGGGTCACTGCTTTGCGATAAAAAATAAACTGGGTCTTGTTCGGTAAGTTGCCGCAGGTCCTGACTTTCCAGACCTTCGGTGACATTTTATCTGCCCCACCTTCACCGAGCTTACCGGTCACCTTCTACTTACACGCTCACCAATACGTACCTTACTCTATAATATATGTTGGGTCGTACTAGTTCCCTCGTTCCTGGCACGAGTGCATCTTATTCATACCTGCCATAAAGCCATCGTCTGCCAACACAGAATCTGCCACTTGGCCGCCCAAATCCACCACGCAACCATGGCCAGCTTCTTCACTGTTAAAAAGCGAGCCTGCGATGAGTGCCATCAGAGGAAGGCATGTGCAACAGTGACTCGTGATTCTTGCTTGCTTTACTGACCGTAGTCGTCTCAACTGCAGATTCACTGCGATGCGGCTGTGCCCCGGTGCGACTGGTGCAGCCATCACCAGCTACAGTGCACCTTCAAGCGAGTTGTGCACCGGAGAAGACGTGCAGCCCCCACCACACTGTGAGTTGCCATTGCGCCCATTGTAAGATGCTCGCCCTCGCCCCGGAGAGTCTCGCGTTCAATGAATGGCGACCAAGGGCTGTTGACTCGTCTTCTTAATAGTCGCGCGACAGAAACGACAAGAAGCAGCTTATCCTTGATCTCACCAAGCGCCAGCAGAACCAGCAGCAACAATGTGCCTCCATTACATACCGACACCCACATGAAATCACTCGTAGCCTCACCTACTGTCACTATCTCGATCACCAGTCTTGAGGGCTCGTCGTCCTCCTCCGTGCCACCAGCATGTGGCTCAAGATTTGCCCGATACTATCTGGACGAGATTGTCTCGCCCAGCGGTGCACCTTTCTTCTCTGTCGACCACCAGAACTGGATCCGCCGGTGTACGGGACAGGCTCACGTCTTCTCCAACCTGTCGGGGCTCGATTCAACGTCGCCGTTATTATCATCATCCTCCTGTGCCGGAGGCGACTACCCGGCTGATTGCAATCACATCGAACTGCCGGCCCGACATGTCGTCGAAGACTATCTGCAAATGTTCCGGGCGACTCCCTTCCGACTCGTGTTCCCCATCGTCGACGGTGTCTTGTTTCGAGAAACCATCAGTCAAGCTTACGATCCGCACCACGCAGCCAACCCAGCAGCCCAGGCCTGTGTCTTCTCCTTTCTTGCCATCATTACTCATACACAATGGAGCCCGCGCAACATGGCCGTCATCATTGACAGCGAGGCATGTGTCTGGCAGGCCCAGCGCCTGATGCCCCTAGCCCAAGCGAGCCAGGACATTACGGGACTCCAAACTTGCCTTATGCAGGTGAGTTGCGGTTCCAAAAGGGGGAGGAGAGGCTAAGCTGTGCTGTGCTTACCAATGTACATTTCGGCTTCTAACGTGAACTAGTGCATGTATCACCTCTTCTGCGGCAAGATCCAGATGGCCTCAATGGCCCTGGCTCTAACCTGTCGCCTGTTGTTCTCGTTGGGAGCACACAGGCAGCCCAGCGCAGGGAGCGATGTGCCCGAGCAGCAAAGCCGGACAAGAAGCCACGCGCGTAAGCTGTTCTGGCTCTGCTACACCTTTGACAAGATCGTGGCAGTTCGGACCAGCCAGCCTCCCTGCATCGAAGACGAGCACTGCGACCTTACGCTACCTCCGGGCTACGTAGAAGAGCTATACGTTGACCACAATGACACCACCATTAGTAGCAGTAGCAGTAGCGGCGCCCTCTGCTGCCTGCCGGGCGATTTACGGCTGAGCATCATCAAGTCCAAGGCCTGCAGGCTGCTATACTCGATTCGCCTACAGCAGTATCCGTCCAACCAGCAACATCACCGCCCAACACCCAACGCTGGGCTGCTGCGCGAAGTGCGCGAATTGGACAGTGAGCTAGAGCGGTGGCGCCTCTCCATCCCGGCCCGGTTCCGGCCCATGCTGCTCGGCCGGAACTACGGCGGCAACAGCAACGGCGCCTGGTGGCTTGACCCGACTTTAGACGCCAGCCAGAGGATGCATGTTATGGTGCTGCACTTTGAGTACCAGCACCTTGTGGCCGCTCTGCACCGAGCCGCGAGCCCGTGGCTCACCGAGGGAAGCGAAGCAACCGTATCAACGGCGGCGACCTTGCCGTCGGGGTCCAGTCAGAGTCAGACCTTGTCTATCGAGGCCAGCCGGTCTTGTCTAACGTACTTTCGCGATACTGCTCCTTCCCTGATGGGAGCTGCCTTTTGGTGAGCAACCCCCTTTTCTACTTTGCTCTCTGCTCCTTCAATCTGATGGCCAGCTACTGAGGAACGGGTATTTTTCGATAGGGTACTACT
This sequence comes from Colletotrichum tamarilloi, assembly GCF_030869305.1. Classification (NCBI taxonomy): domain Eukaryota; kingdom Fungi; phylum Ascomycota; class Sordariomycetes; order Glomerellales; family Glomerellaceae; genus Colletotrichum; species Colletotrichum tamarilloi. The sequence continues at coordinate 66,945 of NW_026849464.1, forward strand.
CTTCTACCCCGTATCTGCTGTAGTCACTCTATTCTTCAATCTGTTGCGGAATCCACTGGACGACCAGTCGGCAGACGACCTCAGACTGCTCGAGTCCATCCCGAACTTGGTGAACGTGGACCGTGCTAGAAGCTCGATCCCACCCTATGTGCTTGACTTGAACACCGTTGATGATTTTGTGGCTGAGGTGATCCGATTGTCCAAGTGTGCGATGACTATGGCCGCACACGTCAAGTACCTTCGGTAGAATACGTGTGTGTTTGTCGACAACGCTTTACATCCTGAAGAGGTGGGAATGATCCGTATTTGTATAGGTCAACAACTGGCACTGGATAGGCTGGATCCTAAAAATGAATGACACTAAGTAGTAGATAGTAAACAATAACTTAGAGAAACGAAGTGCAAGTTACCCACAACACCTCCTCACATGGCCCCACCGCCAATGTCGGATACCGCCCCGGGGCACGGCAGGCAGCCGGACCGGCCGAGTGGATATACTCCACTTTTGGCCAGGCGGCCGACGACTACCGCGATACTGACATCAACGAGGCCGTCGACGTCTATTACTTTATACCGGCAACGCATCAAGCCTTTGTCCCGGGGCGGTTTGACCGCCACTTTGGCTGGGGTACGCTCTCGTATAGCATCGACTCGGCCTGCGCCTCCAGCCCGTCGGCGGTGCTGCTGGTCTGTTCGGCCCTCTGACCCGGCCATCTCCGCGGGCCCGAGCTGGAGGATCCTCCCCGTCGCCCTCGGGACCCTGCGGCACCTTTCAGAACGCTGCTGACGGCTATTGCCGTTGCCAGGGTCTAGGCATTGTGGTCCTGAAGTCCCTAACCGATGCCATCACCGACTGAGATGCCGTGCTAGCTGTCGTCAGGGGTGCGGTCTGCAGCTGCTCGGCCGGCGCCATCTCCATCACGCACCCCAGCACCGCCATGCAGCAGGACCTGTACCGCGACCTGCTGGCTCAGACTGGCATTGAAGCCGCCCAGCTTAGCTACGTCGATATTGGGCCGCACTGCCAGTCAAGCTGGCGACACGGCCGGTGTGTTTAGCATTGCTGCTGGCTACCCATTGTACGTGGGCGTTGTCAAGGCCAACATCGGCCACGGAGGGGATGGCCGCGACCATGGTATCCCTCATTAAGTTCACTATGATACTCAAACACCGCCTGATCCCCGGCCAGATTGTGCTCCTTCAGGCTGGCCCCTATCCACCACTTCGGCATCTACGTGGCAGAAAAGAGCGATGTCTTCCGCGCAGCCAGAGTCGATGATGGACGCAAGATAATGATCAACAACTCTGATATTGCGGTAAGTACTCTTCCATGTTTCATTCAAACTACTCAGCTGACAAGGGAGTGCTCAAGGGCGGCAACTTGAGCTTGTTGCTGGAGACAGGCAGCAACTTGCAGCAGCAGCAGTAGCAATACGAACACAGAGATGACAGCTGCAAGTATCACATCGCAGCAGTCTCGACACAAATCCTCAAGTCCTTTCCCATTAAACGGCAGGGTTGCCGAGCATCTTCGAGCTCACCCGCAGACCTCGCTGGTCAACGTAGCTTATACAGCCACGACCTGCCGCATGTATCATGCTTACCGGACTGCCTATGTGTCCGATTCCATCGACAACTTGTAATTCAGCTGTCAGTCAACGATAACGACGGCATCCAACCAGTCGCACGCTAGTGGTGCTGGGGCTGAAGGACACAGCAGCGTCATCTTTGTCTCTCCAGACCAGGATATGAGGCGGTACTCAATTCAGCTAACTTTCCGGTCAGAGGCCGGTCGTGGGCGAGGGTCACTTCCGGTTGCTACTCAACGGACCGCTTAGGTATGTGACGAACAATCTGCTGTGCGCGCGTACTTCTTGATAAGCATCGGGGTCATGAGAGTCATTGGGGACGTCCTCTCCCCGCTGTTGTACTTGCGTATGCAGGTTTGTCGTGTCCAGCAGGGCTATGCACCGTCCGAAAGAGGAAATTTGCCGCTTAGTCATTGGTGCTAGCTTGGTTTTCCTTGCTCGTTGCTAGCTAGCTCAATCATCTACATGGATAGTTGAAAACCATCGTCTCTCAAGGACGACGAAAAGCTAAGGTCACAGTCTTTAGTCTACTGCTGTGGACAGGCAGAAATGGATACTTATCAGGATCTCAGCACTAAGGGGTTGCTCAAACACTCATTTAAGGGCGGGCATCATTTCCTTTTATTACCGGCGAGTTGTCTGCATGTTATACACACATCTTCATCCATAAAGACCTGGAGGGCCTCTTCCTCTACCATCTCCTCCCACCTTTCTCTTAACACTCTTTATAGCCAGCCTGACAACACGAGAAACACAGAGACTGGATATGGATACCAGCGACTGCACCTTGGGCACTTGCCCGGTCAGCTTGTCTAGGATTGGGTTCCTGCCAAACCTGGGCGGCAACGCCTTCATGGTGGCCTGGTTCGGAACCATCCTGATAGCACAGATAGCCATTGTGATCCGGTATAAGACCTGGAGCTACCTGTTCGGCCAGGCGTGCGGACTGGCGCTCGAGGTGGTTGGCTATGTCGAGCGTATTAGGCTCCGCGATGACCCGTTCAACAACCAGACATTCATCGTGTAAGTGAATGGCCTCCCCTTCTCGCCCTTTCCTGTTCCGACTACACGGAAAACTGATGGTTACCTCATTGTTTCTGCACAGATACATCGTGATCATAACCATCGCCCCGGCCTTCCTCTGCTACACCATCTACCTTTGCTTCGGACGCATCGTACTCATTTACGGCCCCCACGTGTCACTCATGCCTCATCGATCCTACACCATCATCTTCGTCACGCTTGACATCATCTGTCTTGTTCTTCAGGCTGGCGGTGCGGCATGGACGCAGGCCGATGGACTCAATCCCCAGGACCTCGACCGGGCGCTCGACTTGCTGCGGGCCGGTCTGGGACTGCAGTGTGCCAGTCTAGGTCTTTTCGTCTTGCTCTCGCTGGATATGGGAATCCGGGTGCTACGGAACCGGAGCACATGGACCACGCGGTATTCTCATGTCCGTCAGCATAGAGCATTTGCTTACTTCCTCGTGGGTGAGTTCTGTGTCTCTTCATTCCCAGCTCATACCTCGTCTGCTGATACTCTTTCAGGATCCTTTGCGGCCGCCCTACTGATCCTCGCCCGCTCTGCCTTTCGCGTCGAGGAGCTGCGCAACGGCTTCAACGCTGCTGGTGACAACGCCGAGACGCTCTTCATGGTGTTTGAGGGCGCCATGATCGGCCTGGCTGTGCTGCTGCAGACCGTCTTCCACCCAGGCTAAATTCTTGATGGCGAGTGGCGCGCCACCAGTTTCTTCACCAAGCAGCCTGGCGCCCAGCACAGCCAAGGACGTGCGGCCGAGGGAGAGTCTGGCTCTTCTTTGCAGACGGCGCAAAAATGCGGATAGGAGTAGATTCAGGTTCGGGGGGTGGACAACGCCCGCAAGGGAAAAGTGTCTCCCTTTTAACACATGTGGAATCGAGACTGGAGTGGGGAATCGTCTGCCATTGCCACAATGGATATGGTATCCATATGATGGAGCGAGGTATCTTCGTGGTCTATCGCGTAGTGGGCGTACGCTACCTGGGTACTTGACAGTGGCTGTGCTTTTGAGTCTGTTGCACGCTATCTGCTGTTTGCTTTAAAATATGCTTCTACCTGACGCGAACCGGAATCAGCAGAATGGTAGATACTATTAAGAACAAAAATAGGAAAAAAATACATGCATACAAAAACATATGCCTTCATCAACTCTATATCCTGTCCCTCGCTTTCTGTCTGCGTCCCAACCGTGCCAAGGGGTGGACTTATAGATCGTATGGACACGCTGTTGGGCTTCGTCTGTCTAGTGCGAGCATCTGCCACCATTAATACTACTACACCGCCGCTCTTTCTCTTCATAGGCTTCATTGGGGTTGAGTTGGCGCCGTCTCCGAGAGGGAAAGGTAGTCGCCGTCCGGAGAAAAGCAGAATGCGTTCTGCTTGAAAGGTCCGAGAGAAAGACGTTTTCTTTCGTCAGGCTCAGCGACGGCCACCGCCAGGACTCTGTGCACAAGGGCGACGGTAGGTTTGTTCTGAAAGAACGGGCGCCCTGGATGGACATGGCCAGTTACCTAGGAAGGACATTGCTAATGGCAATGCCCATCGGGGAGTCCACTCCGAGGTCCACAAACCTAGTCGAGTCGTTCAGCTCGCTGCGATGGACACCGGTCTGCTTGGCCACCTTGGATAGGATTTGCCTCCAACTCGTTCTGGTTTTCGTTTGCCTAGAAGGCCTACCGAGTATCTCCAACGCAAACAGCAGCAATTAACAATAGAAGGAGCAGAATGGGCACAAGCCGGGAAGTCTGGTCCTTGTACACAACTAGGCAGGAGGGGGTGGTGTCCGCTTAAAGCTCACCGCTGATGAGACCCGGAAAAGAGTCGAAGTAGTAGGCCTCACAGAGGTGATGGTAGGACTGAATGACCCCTTACCCCCGGAAGCCAGTGGTCATGCGCTGGCACCGGTGGCTAGACTGACACGATCCTTCCGTGAGAGAAAGCCTTGGTTGCGCCTCATTCTGGTATCGTTCGATGAGACATTGATGCAAGGCGCCAATAAGGCTATGAGCCGAAAGTAAGGGTTACTTCAGCTTGCGTACTTATTGATATGTAGGGTAGCCATTCGAATTTTTGTTGCACTCACTTGATCACACCTAAGGTTAAAGACGAATGACCGAGATATTCAGAGTCCCAACAGAGACAGAGACAGAGAGAGAGAGAGAGTGGACGACCTCCATGCATTTATGTTTAATAAGAACGCGATGAATTTGACGTTCAAGACCATGAACTTCTGGCCAACGCATGGCTGGTTTCCAAGAGACGGTATTGAAGGAGGGATCTTCATTCACTCGTCACCCTGTTCACCATTAGCCTTGACTTCTTCTGCTTCATCTGTCTCGACAGTGACCTACCTGGTATGGCATTTCAGTGAACAATTAATGGCAAGAATTTACCTTGCCTATAAACCGAATATGTGAGGTAATGTACGAAATCGTCCATCGGGTGTTTTGCAAAATTTTGTCGGAGCTTTCGTATAGACAGAAATGGAAGCCAAATGTGACTTACATTAGGTCTCTATCGTCTTGGAGCCACTCTATTGTTGCCAAGCTCCCCTCGATCCCTGTCTTGCTCGTATAACACTAACGCGAAGCGGGATAGTCTCCCTGATGGGAATATCCCCACGTGTGGCCTCGCCTGCTTGTCTCGACTACACCTTCATCAGCTTGATATCCTGGAAGTAGTCTTAGTTCTGGAGATCGTACGACTTAGCTGTCACGGTCTATGGGAATTTTTCGGTGCAAGCGACGATTTTCAGTCTAGTGATATGGGCGTGGTGGTCGCTCGCCACCAATCATAGAGCGTAAGCAAGGGATTTCTATCATCAAAGTGGTTGGCATCGTCGCAAGAGGAAATGAAACTGCTAGAGACATCTGGTATCCGAAATCCATGAGACCCAATCGTGGCTATGGTAGAGAATACTCCTCTACAACATCAACGTGTTCTTGATTAGAGTGATCTTCTCCGGTAAGCTCGCTCGTTCGGAGTACGGGGGAGGAATGGCTGCTGCCTAAGATTGACTACCTACGTCGAGATTCTCCATCGGGAAACATCAAGACGAGCTTAATTATTGTATGGGCGTGTTTGAAACATCGCATTCTTGTAGAGTCCAGCTGCAGGTTATTCTTAGACCCTGCGAGTGACCCGCAGGTCGAGCACAGCCTACTTCTAATCTCCTTTTCTATGCAGCCCCGGATGCTGCTCAGAAACCCCTCACGCGCTAAGTAGTGTAAGTGGCAGCAATGATCAACTTGGCGCAGGACTTTATGATGCCAGATGTAAGATGACGAGAGCGGTGGTGACGGAGCCAAGCTCAAGAAGTTCCAATGGGGACAGGTTTTGTCTCGGAAGGGGTGTTTGCCTTCTCACTCACTACCCATACTCCCTCTCGAAAGTCGTCTAGCAGTGGTTCAACTTTCCTGGCAATTTGTATATATATCAATCAAAGTCCCGTCCGATGCTGGTGTATCAAAGCAGTATCCAGACCAACCGAGAAGCGACTGAGAATTTCGCCTTTCTGCTCTTTTCATTCTTTACACCAAACCACCACATTCGTTCATCTCCTCCTTTAGTTGCAATGACATCTTGGAAACTGGCGGCCGCCTTTGCCCTCGTGGGATTCCGAGCCGTTGAAGCTCAAGACTGCACATTTGATTCGATCACTCCCTCCCGAGACCTCGTCTGGTGCCCATGTGAAGGCCAATTCTTCTGCGCCAAGCTCGATGTAAGTCATATCTTCAACCCCCGTGTCTTTTCAACTAACAGAATTACCCAGGTACCTCTCGATTACAAGAATCCAAGTCTTGGCAGGGCTTCCGTCCCCTTACTAAAGATCCCCGCCGCCGCCGAGTCCCCAGACGGCCCTTACCGAGGCGCCATCCTCATCAACCCAGGCGGACCAGGGGCGTCTGGGATCGAGCTGGCGCGTTACAATGGCACCACGGTTCAAGTCGTAGCCGGTTCCAACTTTGACATCATCGGCTTTGACCCCCGCGGTGTCGGGATCAGCGAACCGCGGCCCAATTGCTCAGCAGGCATCTCGATAGGCAAGAATGGTACACTTTCCGGACGGGATGCCCCGCGGGTGGTTGATGGGTACTACCAACAGTTCATCGACTTTGGCAAGGAGCTCGGAGAAAAGTGTCAAGCTCAGACTGGTGCTGATACCGAAGCTGGCCCGCATATGACGACTGCTGTTACCGCTCGCGATATGCTCAGCATTGTTGAGGCTTTTTCTGCCTCTCCTGACGGTAATCGTACGGTGCTTGACTCGAATAAGCTGAACTACTACGGTGTGAGCTACGGGACCATGCTCGGACAGACGTTTGCGTCAATGTTCCCTGATAGGGTTGGCCATGTTGCCATCGATGGACTGGTTGACCCAGTTAGCTACCAGACGAACTTCACCTCGAGCTCTATCAACCACGTCGACGGCGTTTTGGGAGCCTTCTTCGTGTACTGTCACGCCGCAGGCCCAGATATCTGCTCTTTCTATACGGGAAACACTCCAAAGGACATATTCAGCCGATGGAATGCTTCATTTAAGCAGCTTGACGCTCAAAAAGCTGAGGCAGAGGGCTGGGCAAACGCAACTGACATTGGCCTGGCACTTGTGACCTTCAAAGTCAGTGTTCTTAGTGCGGTGGTGCAACCGCTGGCCGAGTTCAGCAGAATTTCCGACGTCTTCGTTGCTTTGGAGAAGGCAATATCGTCCAACTCCATTGCTGCGTGGACAGAGCAGACGAATGCGATCTACGGAGATCCCAATATGGGAGGATACGTGAACCCCGAGCAGATTCTGGGCATCTTATGCTCTGATCAGAGCAACATCTGGTACGGAAAGTCACTCGCGGATATCAAGCCCTTACTGGACGGCTTGAAGGACACCAGCATCGTGGGAGAAGTCTGGTCTAGGACGATGCTCGCATGTCTCGATTGGCCCATCAGATCCAACGACGTCTTCAAGGGTCCATATGGAGGTAATACCTCGTACCCGATGCTCTTCGTCAGCAATACTTACGATCCTACAACGCCAATTGAGAAGTAAGTTGAGCTTACCTACCGTGACAACCCTTGCTGATGAAAACTTTCAGCGCCATCTCGAATGCGCCCAAGTATGCCAACGCTCGGAGACTCGTCACTGATGGCATGGGTGTAAGCTCAATCTCAACATCTCTTTCATAGGTACAATGCGCTCACCTTTTCGTAGCACACCACTGTCGCCACGAACAACATGTGTGCGTTCGCCGCCATTCGATCTTACTTCCAAGACACCATGTGCGGCAAGGAGCACTACTGCCCTTTGGAGCTTGGCCCATTCAATGTTCAACTGAACGCAACAATTAAGGAGAACCTTGATGCCGCCGGACTATTTGATCTGCGCAGTATTTACTGATACGCCTATATTCTTGTTTCAACTATCCAGGCCCTATGTCTTGGTTGATTTGAACATAACTTTGTATCTGTACAAAGATCAGCGAAAATCTCTTCATCCGAGTTTTATCGAGAACCTGCTTCATTACGGTTATCCGTAGTACACATAACAAATGACATATACAAACCCCTGATAGAGGCTGACTTCAGAAAGGTTTGAGACGCTGGATCATGCTTCCTCGAAAGGTTTGGTGAATAGAGTTGCTTCTTCATAAGCGACTAGTCACATTGTATCAGAATGCCATGTCTTGAGGAAATCACGGCGCTTCTCCCAGGTCCTTTCAGTTTTCCTTGAACTTGTAAAAGATCCAGCCTCATCGTTGACTGACAGTGGTATGTTGGACGAGTAATGTGGTTGCACAAGAGTTGTTTCATCATGTCGACAAAGGAGTACGGGTTCTTGAGACAACAACCATGGAGCTGCCCATGCAAGTCCAATATAGGTGACGTGTATATCCGATGCAGATCGTGTGCTTATCCCATCGAATAACAGCGAGGAATGATAAGTTGCAAGTATACAAACTCCGCAGTCCAGTCTAAAACTGCAAGCATGCAAGCCGTCAACATGAAAGTCTATCGAGCTAGCTCATCCACATCTGCCCGTGTCAATTGGTGCCTCTGCCTCATGTGTCTCTTCAAATTGTCCAAGCGCCCGCCCCGAATACTAGCTCCACAGATATAGCAAATGAGTTTTGCCTTCTGGTGTGCAGATCTGTCGTGCCTGAGAAGGTCTCTCGCTGTGCTGAAGCTCCGGGAACATCGAGGGAATTCACAGACATGCTTCTTGATGTGACATCTCATGTGCTCCCTGTATCAAATTAATCATCATGTAGAGGTTGGTGGCACTATTATTACACGAACCTGAGTCGCTCCGCATCTCCGCTAAAGTTTTCACAGAAGGGACAATCCCCCGGTGTCGTCAGTCCATCTAAATCGGAGCTATCTCTACGCCAATCAATACAGCTGGCAGCCAGTGGAGAGGGGGTGCGGGATGCCCGGCTAGATGCGCTCACCAGGCTTCTCATTCTGTCACATTCGTAACTCAGGGGGGCTTCTGCGATGCACGAGGTACCGAAGTAGCCGGGCCCTAGGCTTGCATCACCGAGCCCATTGTCGAGCGAGAAGTCTAGAGCTTGGAGCGCTTGAGAAGAATGATACGGCTGGCTGACGGGGATCATTGAACCGAAGAAATGATACTTGTCGTCTCTGCCCGCTTCGTTGGCCCTTGGACGGTGTAGTGGCAATGCAGTATCGCCGTTGAGGAAAAGGCCTGAGGAAGCCGGGTGAGAGTCTCGGATAGTATCCGATCGAACGAAGGCTGCTGCCTGGGGCTCAGAAATGGGGATGGCCACAAGAGACCCATTGAAGGGGCTCGACAAGCCGGCAAAGCCATTATCAGGAAATTGATTTTCTGAAATGTTGACGCCATGATATTCTGACGGACCGGCAGACGACCATGTGCCTCCGGTGTAGTACAAGCTGTTCGACGTGTCGCTATGGATGGCATGGTGGGAACCATCAGGGAGGCCCTGCTGCAGGCTTCGCCATCCTAGATCATTCTGTTCTGGGTTTCGAGCTGAATTGTATCTGGCTTCGTTGTAGATTGAACCGCTCAGAGGCGCAAGGCTTGTGTTGCGTGATGTTCGTAAGAAGGTTGAATCTAGGGGTCTATGTCAAGAACCTTGAGGTAAGTATGTGTAGCCACGAACCGTGGTAGGCGAGCAGAGGGCCTACAAATTCTGCCGCCACGAGGCAGCCGATGGGCATAGATCTTCGCCATATCTGGATTCACGGTTATGGTTAATGCTGTTCAAGTCTTGATCCATGGTGATAGTTGACGTTCTATCAAGTATAGACATACAAAACCTTACAAGACCTACAAAAGCCGTTATTAATAAATGTTTTGAACGATAACTGTCTATGTTTCTCCAACGGGTCGGCAGGTACGTGGTGCCCGATTCTGGAGCGAGTTTCATTCTTCAACGGGTCTGCCGTCGCCTTATATATGCTTAGCTGACATGGTTCGCCTTGGCTCCCATAGCAAGGAGGCGAGGCTACTTGAGGCCACATCAACTCCTGAAATTGCAGTGGATCTTTCTGGCCTACATTGACGCCACACTGCTTTGCTATGGGAAGCCAAGGTCCACCAACCATGGCAGAACTCGTCGCTCCAGGTAACTGATCCGTAATTCTGCCTGGCTGCAAACCTCATCACCTCCATCCTTCAAGTCTGATGACGCAGGGAAAGCACCAAGCCTGTATTCCGCCCTTGACAAAACATGCACAACGCCACTAACGTATGCAGGTTTGAGGCCACAGCCAACGCATGCAGGCTGAGCCCCGCCAGCTCAGCAAGCCGCCAGCTCCCTTGGTATCTTTTCCGGTAAGCAAACCGAAACGCTGACATCTTGTAAAAGAACCTTTCAAATGGATGTGACGAAGTCAGTTGTGACGTGCTCCAACATACCGTGACAGCCTGCTAAATGGCTTAAGCATTTCAAGTTGCTCCTGAGGCCTTTTTGGAGAAAGCTAGAACTTTTTTCCCTGGTGTAATCCTAGCCCCCCATGCCTCCAATGTTAGGTTGTTCAGCTGATCGTGGGCTGATTGATACAGTGCGCTGCATTGCAAGCAGGCAGTAAGGAGCGTAACGTAAAATTTTGCAACCTTATGTTTCAATTCCTATCTGCTTAAACAAGCTTCATGATATGAATTGTAGTTCTTACAATGTGACGTGCGAGCGGACTCAAACCGCCAAAGTAATGTTTTTCCTTCTCGGAAACAAAAAAGCATTCCAAATTCTTTTCCCATGGGGTATCTTTTGGTACCGTCAACGCCAGATAATCGGACAAAATTCCCCTTCCATCCCATATACACTTGATGTGCAGAGCCTCGTTCGTTGGCGGGTACTATGTAAGCGTCGACAGAAGTAGTAACCGCCGCGCGGTGAAGAGCGAATTCAAAGATGAAGGTGATGATAGAGGTAGCAAGCAAGCTCAGTAGTAACCGCGGCCCTTGGCACGACCATGGTGGTTACGACGACCGCCCCAACCACCGCCGCCGCCGCCCTCATGACGCTTATCGCGGTGGTTATGGTTGTTATTGTTGTTGCCGCCGCCGCGCTGCTCAGGCTCAATGGGAACCTCAACCTCGACCTCGTACTCTTCATACTCGTCACGGTAGTAAGCCTCGACCTCCTTGCGCTCCTGGCGGGCGCGGTCCGGGTCAAACACGAAGCGCATGGTGCCGTCCTGGTTGCGCCCGTTGCGCTTAGCAGAATTGCTACCAAAGAAGGAAATATTCTTGAGGACGGAGACGCCGTTGGAGAGGTTCTCGTCCTCGCCGCCGTCACAGTTGGTGCACCAGTGGGCGTAGCGCACGAGGCCTGGAGTGTTGTCGACCTCGCTGTTGATGACGATCTTGACCTCGATGAATTTGTTGAGGTCGAACTGAACGCCGAGCTTGGTGGACTTGCCGTGTTGGGTGTAGAGGTCGAGGAGGTCGAGGACCGTCTCGACGACGTTTTGGCGCGTCGTGTGGAAGTCTGCGTAGTTAATCTTCTCTACCTTGTCGACGCCTTGACCGAGGAGGCGGGCGCTGAGCTCTAGAAGACCAAGAGCCAGGGCGTAGGTTGTCTGTTTGACTGGGGCAAAGGTCTTGTACAGGTCGACACTCATCTCCATGGCGGTAGCGAAGACGGTCTTGGACTGGGGACCCAGGATCTTCTTGGTTGCCTTCAGCAAAGCGGACTGGGGGTAGCGGCAGCGGAAGTCGAAACCGACGGTCTCAAGGACCAGGCGCTCCAGGCCGATGATGATCTTGGAGGGCTGTTCGAACATCTGCGATTGGGTTAGTCACAGCCAAATAGTAGACTACTGGTCATTACACACCTTATCGTCCTGGGTCGTGGGGTGCTCGGGATTCTTAATGTTGTACGCAGCACACAGGATCTCCTTGGACTTCTTGATGGTGTCCTCAACCTTGCAGGCCAGGAAGAGACAAGCCATGGCAGCATCTGAGTAGTTGTACTCGGCGTCGCGGAACGAGAGTCTGAACCAGTGGAAGTAGACACAAGCAGTGTCAAACGTCTTGATAGGGCTGCGAGTAAAAAGTCAGCATCGCCACTTCATCAAGCTCCTGCCATCTTAACCAGAACGAGGGTCCAACATACACGCGCAGCATGGTGCGGACGTTATCGATGAGCTGCACTCCCTGAAGACGGTAGCTATCCTCCCTAGCTGGATCGCTCTTGTTGTCTCGCAGCATGCGTCTCAATCTCTGCTCGCTCGTGAACTGGCAAGACACCTGCATATGTCCAGGGTGCGGACCCTTAGCAGCCGCGGGTTCGGCGGCCAGTGCTGAGTTGTTCGTGGCAGCAGCACTCTGCGCAACGCTCTGCGCCTTGGGGCCGGAGGGAGCCATTGTATAGTCGCCGTCACAATCTTTGCCAGCCGTGTCAGAATCGCCCTGCAATGTCTTCTCGTTCTCGTCCGCGAAAGCGTCGCCGCAATCGAAATCGCAGTCGAGGTACCGGTCGTTGTCGCCTACGGTGCCGGTGTCGTCAGAGTCACCGTCGTCGTCTGGGTCGATGGCTAGGTACGAAGAACGCTTAATGGGAAGCTGAATCCAGCTATAGTCATCGAACCAGACCTTATCTCCCTCGAGGGGCAGGTCGAGAGTGGTGTCGTCTTTGTGGAGGTTGTTGATCTGTTCCAGCGTAGCCTCCGAGATTTCGCGTCCGAGGGTCTCCAAAACTGCCTTGTAGATGTCCGGCAGAGTCGCGGTGGGGTGGGTGAACGGTGCTGGACCTGCGTCCACCGCGGCGTTCCAGTCGACCTTTCTTTTGCGCACGGACCGTGTCACCCAGTTGGGGTGCTCCACGACTCGGAGCCGGAAGCGGGGCGGCTCAACGGACCGGTCTTGTCGATGCAAGACTCTAATCAACTTGGGATGACCGTCAACCGTGAAGTCGAATTGTTTGATCTCTGAGGTTCCGGGAATCGAAGGATTGGTAGGAACATAGTATCCGTTGAGAGCAGTCATTCCAGCAGGAATGATTCCGGGGGACTTCATCTGTGTTTATTCATTGCGTTAGTTCATCATCCATCTTTGTAAGTTAGTAGTAAGTGTGCTTCCGATAGAAAGTAAAGTTCCAAAGATTTTTCCCTCTAGTGAATATCTCGAAAACAAAATGGCAGGTAATTCTCCAGTATCCTCGGGCGAATAGAGAAACCCGCGGGCGGTCTCGGAAATGGTAGGAAATCAACTTGCCATGATGTTCAGAGAGGGGAGAGTAAAGGAGAGTGTAGGTGAGCTTGTATTCAGCTGGTAAATGTGAGTCTGCTCGACTAAGAAGCTGCTCGATCGCGAAGCTGAGCTAGAAGGATAGATCAAGACAGTTCAGTTGCCAAGTAAGCCCAGTCGATAGAGAGTGGTGAAGGCGCAAATCCCGAAAGCGAACGCAGAGACTTCGAAAAGAGAGTATTGAAACCTTGAGTTGGAGCAACGATAGCTTCTCAGAGAGATTCGCAATAAGACCGCAATTGTCGATATCAAGATAAATGCCCTCAAGACGCGACGGCCGAGAGAGCACGGCGAAACTGCAGTCGCCCAACGACGAAGGTATCGTCAACCGGTAGAGTATGGAAGCAAAGAGTCAAGAGAGAAAGTGGTGGATATCTCGGCGTCTATTTCTTTTCCAAGGGCAGGTTCGAAAGACCGCCTTCAAAGGTAGGTACAATAATATTCTTTCCTTCCCCAAACGTTTTTCCGTTTCCACTAAACGAACTCGGAGAACCGAAGCATCCTTTCCAGCCGCGTGGGGAGTTGAGGTGCGGCTGGTGAGGCCCTGAACCGGAGCCGTGTTCACAATGGGACCTAGGAGTCCCGTCTCCTGAACGTTCCTCCTCGCAGATTGAGCATGTAGACTAGTGATGGGGGTATCTGAGAGTGATGTTAGCCATGTGCCATGCCTCATGTCTTTAGACAACAAAGGATTGAAAGGAGTATCAAAGTGCGGCTTGGTGTCATTGTATGCAACCAATGCCGTACTGAGACGTCGTTGAGGGTATAAAATGCGTCGAGAAGTGATGCAATGGGCGTAGGTTGATGTTGTTGGATGAAGACAAACCTTTTTGATATCACTGGTCTGCTCCTAGCACCGAGTAACACACTGACGTTTCCATACCCATCCCTCGGCATTGTGTTAGAGGAACGTTGATAGAACCGCCAGTATCTTCCCTCAGTGCTGTCCCACAAAGCCACTTTACTCGTCACAAGTGTCCGCCTGAGGAACACGGCGGTCGATAGCGGGAACCACCGGTGCAACCGTGTTGGGATCTAGCGTCGGGACCTCGAAGGTCTTGAACGGCGCCGCCAGGACGGCAACCGGGAAGAGGACGCAGAGAACCTTTGAGAACTGCATATCGATCGGTTGTCGGACTGTGAGATGAAAACGTCTGATGAGCGAGACGAGAAGAGTGAAATGCAGAGAGCAAAGGCGTATATTTAGATTGAAAGATGTAAATAGAGAGATGCAGTTGTTCAGATCAGATAAACTCGACAATTCTGCAAATGGGTTTTCAGTTCAATGAGCATACTCGTCTTCCCGTGTTTCAAGTGTCGTTCGAGAAGGGACCGTCGTCCATACTTATGGAACCCGCGAACACTGCCCACCCACGCAACCCGCCAGCAAAGAGGGTTCGCCCGAACACAGGCCGTCCGAGCCAAGGCCGCAAAAAGATCGGCCGATCAACGTCGTCCAGCCACAAGGCTACTTCATGCACCCTTCGGTCTCCAGCGTCGTCAGCCTCTGCCCCTCGTGTCCCTGTACGAGGGTGCGTCGCGGTGGTGGTGGTACTCCGGGGGGAACACCAGTAAGAGAGCCTGAGAGGCTAGGTTGCGTGAAACAGGGGACTATTTCTTGGTTGCATCTTTGGTCTCGCACCGAGAGCGTTTCAGAGCGGCAGAGAGGGCAGGGAATCCCGCCGACCTGGGATCTACCCGCCACTGAGCCGTTGACACTCACACGGCTGGGGGAAGGGATAGCCACTCGAGTCAATCGACGTAACGAATGTCAATGCTGCGTTCTACCGCCATCCGGGAGCGATTAGCTCCCAGGGACGAGGACCGACACTTGACAAGGCCCCCGACGGACCTGGCTGGAGCTGTTGCTGCTTCTAGTCTGTCTGCTGTGATCTTGGCAGAGGAGGACCGCCGGACCTCGAAGACTTTTGACCGACGTTGACAGGGGAGGCTAGGTCTACCGTCTGGCTTAGTAGTTGAGCTTAGGTATCACGGTGTAAGAGAGCACCGGGCCAAAGAGACGGCTCGAGAGCTGTCGAGGTTGAAGCTCCTGAGACGCTAACCCCTTGGAGCCTGGGAAACTCGTGAAATGGATGGCACGGACCGCTGGTAAGGTGCTGACCTAAGCACATGCAAAGGAACGTTCAGTGAAGATGAGTGGACGGGCTCTCGGAACATCCCCCAGCCCACATGTTTTGTCCGTGGCCAATGGGAAGCTCAATCGATAAGTCAGCACTGCATGGCGATAGGCAGGCGGCAACGGCCAAGCTCCTGCTCTCTCGCCCAACCGCGCAGCTGCAGTCCATGGGCTTGTGTTGGTGTCGTCAGCTTTCCATTGCCACACTCCCCTCCATCCCTTTGACATCCAAAGAAAGACCAACAAAAGTCTCCGGGACACTGGTCGCTCTCCAACCTCACAACCATAGTCCAGCTTTGATAGTAGTAGACGAACAACCAGAGAATACGAGAATACGCAATGAAGTCCCTCTCCATCCCCACACTGCTCACAGTCGGCTCCCTAGCCACCGCAGCCTACACGGCCGCGACCCCCAAACACCACACAAGCTCGTCCGACGATACCGACGACCACCCGATCCCCCTCATCGTCTGGCACGGCCTCGGCGACTCGTACGACGGCGAGGGCATCAAGCGCCTAGGCGAAGTCGCCGAGGAGCTCAACCCGGGCACCTTTGTCTATACCATCAAAGTCGGCGCCGACCCCAACGCCGACCGCTCCGCCACCTTCTTCGGCAACGTCACCACCCAGCTCGAGGAAGTCTGCGCCGAGCTCGCCGCCCACCCGATCCTCTCCACGGCGCCCGCCGTTGACGCCATCGGCTTCAGCCAGGGCGGGCAGTTCCTGCGCGGCTACGTCGAGCGCTGCAACAACCCGCCCGTCCGGTCCCTCGTCACCTACGGCAGCCAGCACAACGGCATCGTCGAGTTCCGCGCCTGCGGCGACGGCGACTTCCTCTGCAAGGGCGCCATGGCCCTCCTGCGCTTCAACACCTGGTCCGGCTTCGTCCAGAACCGCCTCGTGCCGGCTCAGTACTACCGCGATCCGCAGCCGGAGCAGTACGAAAAGTACCTCGAGTCGTCCAATTTTTTGGCCGACATCAACAACGAGCGCGAGCTCAAGAACGTGCGGTACGGCAAGAACCTCGCCAGCCTGGCCAACTTTGTCATGGTCATGTTTGAGGACGACACCACCGTCATCCCCAAGGAGACGGCGTGGTTCGAGGAGGTCAACGGCACCGAGAGCCTGCCGCTGCGGGCCCGGGCGATTTACAAGGAGGACTGGATTGGCTTGAGGGAGCTGGACCGCAAGGGCGGGCTTCGCTTCCGCCAGGTTCCTGGCGAGCATATGCAGATTTCTGACAAGACGCTCAATAAGACCATCCAGGAGTTCTTTGGGCCGTTCAAGAAGACCTTTGAGGCTGAGAAGACGGTCGAGGAGGTTCCTGTCTTTGAGGAGTTGTAATTGCTGGGTAGTGATTTGATGAAAGCGACACAAGGGAAAAAGTGCAAGAGGGAAAATTGTACACTAGTTCTTATTGGTAAATTTCTAAGCACGAGTTCTCATGATTGATTTTTGTTTGAACCAACGCCGTACGCCACAAACCATGCATGGTATAATCCCGCACGTAAAAACCCTTCCTCCTTTTTATTTTTTCGGTACCATCTCTACAGCCATGCCCTGGGTCTCCAAACACGTTTAGTTGTCGACGGCAGCCTTGGCCTTGGCCTTTTGCTTCTTCAGCTTCTCCTTGCGCTCGGCAATCTGCTTGTTGAGGTTCTCGTCGTCGCCCTCGGGAAGAGCCTTTTGCGCCGCCTCCTTGGCCGCCTTCTTGGCCTTCTTGGGCTTGGTCGCAGTCTCGGCCTCTTCGTCGTCAGCGCCGATCGACTTGCGCTTCTTGCCGACATTGGCCTTCTCCTTCATCGCCTTGGCCTGCTCGCTGTCGTCGGCGACGATGTCCTTGTCCTCGAGCCAGAGCTCGTCCGTCAGCCAGATGGGCAGGGCGGCGGTCTCCTGGCCCTTGACGTAGATACTCTTAACGTTGGCCCACTTCTCGGGCACCCACTTGGTGATGAGGGCGTCGACGACGGCGGTGACGTTGTCGGCGACCTGCTGGGGCTTGAAGCCGGCGTAGCCTATCCGGATGGCGGTGTTGGTGGACGGAGTGAGGCTGACGAGGGCGGCACCGACGGCCTTTTCGATCTCGGCGGCAATGTCCTGCGGGGTGCCGGCGTTGACGGTGCCGGGGGTCTTGGGGCCCGCCTTTGCGCGCTTGCCGTCTGCGCCGCGCGGGGGCTTAGCGGAGATGACGACGGGGACGGGGCGCTTGGCGGTAGTCTTGTAAAAGGTCTTGCCGAGGGCCTTGGGGAGGCGGTTGACGATGCGGTCGTCTGCGAGGAAGACGTCGTGCTCGGCGAAGAGCTTGCGCTGGGCCTCGTACTGCTTGAACTTGGACTTGAGGTGGGCCACGTCGACGACGCGGGTGATGCGCTTGCGGAGGGCCTCGGGGAACTCTTCCGAGGCGACGATGTTCTTGTAGGCGCGCTGGGGGTCGGCGGTGATGAGGCATATCGTGGCGTCCTCGTCCTGGTTGAGGGGGTGCGGGAGGGTGATCTTGCCGGGCTTGAGGCGGGCG
This sequence comes from Colletotrichum tamarilloi, assembly GCF_030869305.1. Taxonomy (NCBI): domain Eukaryota; kingdom Fungi; phylum Ascomycota; class Sordariomycetes; order Glomerellales; family Glomerellaceae; genus Colletotrichum; species Colletotrichum tamarilloi. The sequence goes on from NW_026849464.1 coordinate 84,957, forward strand.
CTGTCGGCGATGTGGCGCTTGGTTGTGAGGGTGAGCCAGATGGGCTGGCTGGCGAGGTCCTCTGTCTCGTCGGCGAGGAGGTTCTTCTTGCCGGATTCCTCAGACTTTTCCTTGGCGGCCTTCTTGATGTGTGCCAGGAGAGCCTTGGAGGCCTTCAGGGTCTAAGGTTTCGCGCATCGGTTAGCGATCTGGGAGATCTTGATTGGAGTTGCGCTGCTGTCAAACGGGAGGAAAAGTACCGGGGAGTAATTACCTGCTCGGGGTCAATTGAGGGCGTAACATCTTTCGATGCGACGGCGACGGTCTTTGAGGGAGCCATGACTGCTGGTTTGACGGGTTGGTTGAAGGCTCGTCTTGTGGTTTTCTTTGGTTCTGGCAAAACTTCAACACGGCGACTACAGAGAGAGATATGGTGGGGGCGACCAGAAATCTTTGGACCGTCGTCCAGAAATTTTTTGGCCAAAACGACAGGGATCATGTCCTGTCGGCGGATCCAGGGCGCCGGTGCCGATGGGGTCCGTGCTTCCCGTGTCGGTCTGGTCTGACCGAGGTGAAGGCTCGGTGAAGGACCTTGGCTCCAACCGCACTCACCGCGCCGCCGCGACTTGCTGGGTTTCTTGGATGCTGATTTGAGTGCACAAGTTGGCGGTCTGGTCCCGATGTTGAAGCAAATTTTGGCCACAAAGGCCTCGGATGAAGTTCTTGGCCTTGGATTTGACGGTCAGACTCTATTCAGTACATAAAACAGGTTGCACATGTCTCGACGCGTTGAGTGGTGGATATCGCGTCTTCAGATGCAAAGTCAGCCGAGGACAGCCGGATTAGCAGTCGACCAGCGCGTTCAGCAGCAACAACGTCTCAACTCTTTACACCACGGTTGCGATTCGTGTGAGAATTGACCAACGCTTCTTCACTCCTATTACAGACGGACATGGAAATCAATTTACCTACAAGTCTCAACACACGAGCATTGTCTCAGTCTGAAAACGGGTCCCGGCATCCAAGAGTCTCTCAGAAAAGTGTGGACAACGTGGTTTGTGGGCCGGACTGCCATTGTAAGTTGGTCGGTCACTAATATGCACATGCCAACGAGGTTTTTTCAATCCAATGGAATCCAATTGGGAACGCCGGGATCATCATTTGCCCAAAAGCCTCAGCGGGTCGTGCGAGAATGAGATGGGAGGGAGCGCGACTTGCTTTAGCGATGCGGGGTGTTCCTGTCGGGACGCGATGATTGACGGTTCGGGAAGACGTGGGTTTACCTACTTTCATACCGAGCACGGCTTTCCGGGTACAAAGTGTCTGGCGCTTCCTGACAGCTCATTTCCACCCGTGCTAAGGGGACGGGTAGTCATATTCGCTTGGGAACGCGTTACAAAGATATGTTGGTTTGCGTACAATAAGGCAACGAATTGCAGGGGATTCGTAAGGTTGGAACATGGTATATATATCAAGGGACCATAGCGATGAGAGTTGAAGGGGATCCAGGTTTCCCAAGTGTGAAATGAAAGACACTTTACGCGCAGCAAACACGGTCTCGCGATGCTCGTTTCAACCCCCTTCGGATTGCATTGCATGGGCAGCCTGGAACGAGGCGATCTGGGACTGGGACTGGGACTGGGAGTCTGGGACCGGTTGCCCGCATCCCAGTCGACGGGGCGGGTCAAGACTCAAAAGTCTCACCAGACGGGCGGACCTTTGGCGCATCTATGATGCTTGTGGCAGCAAAGGGAAGGCGGATAATAGCCACAGAGAGAGAAACGACCGTGCTCGGAACCAATGGATTCAGAGGAGGGCTTTAGACGAGAACTGGCCCGATGCGATATCGCGATTTAGGGTGTATGAGTCTCGGCTGTGAAGCACAGGGATGGACGAAGGACTGGGGGGGGAACAGCGCACAGTGATGGAATGCATGGCTTTCTTGGAGACTTGGAGAACTCTGAGAGAAACCTCCACTAGCTATGCAACTTACTAGTAATGTAAATTGCAAGCCTCTTGATCTTGTCTTGGACACGCCATCCCGAGGGAGATACTTTATGGATACTTCAGTCAGTTTACCTTACCTTCCTGGTTAGCATAGATCATTCCGGCCAGCTTGGGATGCGCCGGGGTTCGAATGGGCGAGACGGTTGGACAGAGTGGACTCTCATCCACTGGTGGTGGCCTTGGGCGGCTAATGAGTATGTTCTTCAGCGCTCTTCGCCGTTGGATGGGATGGCCCCCGTAATGTCAAAGTACCTTAGCTCATCATCCGTCAACAGCTGGGAAGCAGGATGAAATGCTGACCATCGGCAATGATCGAAAGCGTATGTGCGTATGTGGTGGTGTAAGAGAAGACGCGCACTGGAAGTGGGCCAGTAGTGGTTTTTTTTCTTGCAGCCTCTTACTCGTCTCTCACCCAAGAAAGCGTGTATGGTGGAGCCTTGGAGACTCGGACGTGATTTCGGGGAGGCTGGATCGGATCTTGATGAGGGGTACAACGGCCATTGTAAGGTCTCATGGCTGCAGGTTTTGTACACAAGAGGCTGGAAGAGAAATGGCGGTCTACATGTGGACAAGTCGTGAAGCCAAAGACTCAGAATGAATATGAGACTGAGAATGAGAGTTGGTGATGAAGACGTAAAGACTGATGAGGTTGAGCACAGCTACAGATACTCCTTGGGGAAGCAACTAAACTCCACGGTTAGCGGGTGACCGCCGCAACAAGCTCAGACAACGGCCCGCGTCCAGCGGCCATGGCCTAGAAACACGGTCATCTTTAGCGCATCTACCCGCTGTGGCCATCCATCGTCCCGTGAAGTTACCTATAAACCCGTCTACCCTCAGCGGGCACGCGACTCTTGCTCCCCACTCTACGTACCTAAAGTGCCTAAAAGCACAACGTGAGGTGCCTGCACAGCACAATTCGGCGCGCGCCCACCAACACGCGGGAAAGACGTGGACGCGCGAGAGACACGCTTCCCGTTTTTTGGGCAAGGGCCCCCCTCAAAAAGGTCCAGGGCCGCACCACCGGGCCTCCTTCCATCAGACCTGCAACCACTTTGACAGTTTTCGCTCTTCCAAAGCCTTCCCTCTATCTTTTTTTTCATTCACGTGTGGCCAGGTTTGGATCCTAGAGACCTCCTTCGAGATATTCAACTTTGTTGCAGACCTTGTCCTCTCTACCTCTCTCTCCTTTCCACGGACATATCCCTCGAGACCCTGACTCCTGTACATCTCACCCCTGCCGGAAGAGCGAGAGCCACTTACACGCTTACCCGCACAACGCCAATATCCCACGTCCGATAGTCGAAGCGACACCCGCGCCGAGCATAACGCGCCCACCTCCCAACGACGTGCAAGGAACACAAGTTCAAGGAATTACAAGAGGGAATACTGCAAAAGGACCAAACACGCCCTTCTATCATCCTCAGACCGGCACTCTCACTCTCCTAGCTTGGGCATGCTGTCGTCGCCATAATGCTCGACTCCTCGCCCCGATCAAAGACCCAGGAGCCTACGCTTCCTCTGGCCGGCACCAAACGTCCTGCCCCGAGCCTTCTCCCGGCGTTCGAACCTCTCTCTTCGTCCCCGGGCTTCCCTAGACCCTCCAAACGACAAGCTCGTCCCGGTTCTGTGGGAGCAAGCAACGCGTACCTGAAATATCCCACCCCGATCCCGACCTCGAGCACCGGCATCCTATCCTCCTCTCCGCCCCGCGTACACTCAAGACCTGGTGGTCTGTCTCGAGCACTCTCTACCGCCTCCGAGCGCACTCCCCTCAGTGCTGTCAGCTCCATCGAACTGAACGAGAATGGCGAAACTCTCCTCATGGGCCGCTCTAGCAACTCGTCCCATTACCAGCTGTCCGCAAACCGCCTCGTGTCCCGCATCCACGTCAAGGCCCGCTACGTGCCTGCTCCCTCCGCTCTGGAGCCCAACAAGATTGAAATCATCTGCAATGGCTGGAACGGGTTGAAGCTTCACTGCCAGGGCCGTACGTGGGAGCTCCTCAAGGGCGATTCCTTCACGTCCGAAACAGAAGGGACCGAAATCATGATTGACGTTCAGGACGCCCGTGTCATGATCCAATGGCCGAAGCGGGACCGTCGCGACCGCCTCGCCAGCCCCGATGATTCTGCTTGGGGTGACTCGCCTCCTCGGTCCGCTGCCCGCGTTGCCGCCGACCTTTTGCAGTCGAGCCCTTTGCGCCGGCCCTCGCGCATCGAGTCCCCAGACTCACCAACGGCGCATCTCAGCAGCTCGCAGCGACTCCAGGCTCTTTTGCCCAGGGAAGATGGGGAAGTGCAAATCTACGAGGACTCGAGTGCAGACGAGCCCGAGCTTCCCAAGCTGGTTGACTCGGGCACCATCATTGGTCAGAGCTTCGCTACCGAGGCCACCAACTCCTTCTCGTCCGAACTCAGTGAGCCGGAAGACGAGAACGTGAACGACCCTGACGAGGAGAATGACCCGATTGTTCACTCGTTTGGACCCTTTGGGGCAGATATCTCCAACCGCTTGGCCTCCATCACTACTGCGTCTCCCAAGTTCCCTCCTTTCAAGCGAACGGGCCTGCCCACGGTCCGCGACGAATCAAGGCCCTCTAGTCCCATCTCCGCGCCGCCAAAGTCGCCAGAGGACGCTGAAGAAGGCGAGGTGCTAGAAGACGAGGAGGAAGTCAAGGAAGCGGAGCCCCCCTACGAGAATCCTACCGTCCGCAACCATGTCGTCAACCAGCTGGCCTTTTCGCGCCTGTCGTCCAACCCCCTGTCGACCATCATGAACAACCTGCCGTCGGAAGAGCGCAAGGGGTTGACAAAGGACCAGCTCCGAAGTCTGATCGAGGCAACGGCATGCATTGGTATTATTCAACGCCAGGGCAAGGACGCTGCTGGCAAGCAGCTCGAGAGCGAGTACTACTACGTCCCCGAGTTCGACGACGACGACCAGCGCCGCCTTGCCGTGACGGATGGTCTGCGCAAGCCCAGCCTGCGCGCGTGTCGCAAGCAGCACAAGGTAAGATTAATAAAGCAAAGAAGTAAAGAGGTTGAAGTTAACATGCTGGGTTTAGCAATACTACTGGAAGCGCCCACGTACACCTTGAACCTTGTTCTAGCTATCGCTTTTCATCCCATGTTTTTTCGGGGTTTCTACACCCATTTTGCCTTGCTGAGGCTGAACTGATGGCGTGCATATACCGAGCATGGCCTCTCACTTCTCTCGTCTTGCATCACACCCTTTTACTGTCTATACCTTGGCTCTCAAAATCCACCATTGGGCAAAACCAACTCGTGTGTACTGGCTGCATAGCGCAAGGCGTTTTTCTGTTTCAACGTATCATTACTGTACGATTCCACTACTACTACTATACCTACGGAGAAGGGCGGCCTCCTTATTTTTACCCCAAAGATTCCCCCCAAGGCACGCGAAACAAGAATCACCGTACCACGCCCGCGCCTATAACCCCGACACCGACCCCGTTAGACGAGATACATGCGGCATCCAGGTTACAATCGATTTGGAAGCGAGGAGTGTGTGTCTCTTGATTTTTGATGGATTTTTTCGTCTCACCTGTTTCGTCTTTTGAAGTTGAGTTTTGCAAGGTTTATACGAAGAAAGATGGGATATGAGTTGGGCTGGCGGGCAGTCGGTCACGGGAAATGGAAATGATGATGGGTGGGACGAATAGGATGGTGTTGGATGGATGGATGGATGGGAGGGGTTTAGAAAAGTTGAAGAATCATCTTCAATCAGAGAGGTCTGGCGAATAAAAAAATCATGTTTGTTCTAATGAGGCTGCCTGCGATCTTGAATGACTTCGCGTCCCATGAGGCTCTCCTTTGACAGGATACTGATGAACCAGCTGAGATGAAATGGGTGTTGAGACGGGAGGTCCACGCCGTCACGCGCTCATCCCTGCCGCGTCCAGCTCGTGCCCGAAAAAAACACACCGCATCTCGATTCCGACCTTCGGCTCCGATTACATGGGCCAACCTTGCCCTCTCTCAAATGCGATTCTAAGAAGACTTATCTCGCGGTACTCGAACGAACACAGTCTGACAGACATTCGAACCTGTAACTCTACATTCATCATACTTCTTATGAAGAAACGGCTCAGTTTAGGTAAGGTAAGATGAGGCAAGTTACGACGAAGGAAGCCGGAATCTGCAGCGTCATGTCGTTCCTCCGTTTCCCTGTGCGGTGATCCCGGAGCTCGTGTGGGGCCGGCATGGTGCAGTGCACGGACCCTCGTTGACCGATAACGTCCGATAAGCCTAATTTAGTATGGGTCTGGGCCCCCCCCGAACCTACCCCGCAATGACGGCGGTGGTTGCTTTTGTTTCCTGCCCTAGGGTGTAAGGTGCTTTCCGGTGTGAATGTCTTTTCAAGTTCTTCGTGCACCGGGACTGAATGGATGATTAGAAGAATTCTTTTGGTGGATAATTACGATGAGGAGATGGGTTAGGTGATTGAGCTTCGCTGGTTGGTCCTTCAGTACCTTTGAATACAGGTAGTGCCGCGAGTGCCCGGGCGCAGGATACCGGCAGTCAGTTGGACTGAAGTTGGAGGGCTGTCTGCGTAACAAGGCGTAGGTAGCGGTTGTACTACGCACCCTTACCTTCTGTGCTGATCTGAGCAGAGGGTGACAGTCGAAAGACGTATATGCTCGAGAACCGTTTTATGACGACGAGGGTGTGTGTGGTGGTGTCAATGGGACAGAGCTGCCGATTACACACGGTACCCCGATCACACAGGTGTCAGTGGCGATATGTTCTGGCGGTAGCTAGCTCATCCTACCCTTCTTTCATGCGACCTACTTTGCCGCCAACGGAACGCCGGGCAGAAAAAGAGAAATGAGCTATGATGTTGTACGTTCAGCCTCTGCTGGGCTGATCATCGTCTGATACAGGATGATTCTCAACTACCACACCTCTCGAGGCTAGTGCCCGTACATGCATGCATCGTTTTTCGTCTGCTTTCTTGTAAGACGAATGTTTTGATGGGGTCTTTCAGAGCTGAGGGGGGTTCGTCATATCTGCATTGGACAGGGCGTAGGTTGCATCAAAACGCGGGAGCACAGGTAAGCAAGTAAGTAGAGGAGATAGGCTAGTTCTCGAGCATCGTTTTCTTGCAGCGACGATCACTGAGAAGGAAGATGAAAGAGGAGGAGTGAGGCAAAACAGGTTAAACACATCCGGAGAGAAGTGGCGCGCTGTGGTGTGGTGGTGGTGGTGATGGTGGTGGTGGTGTGTATGCAGCGCCAAACCTCAAAGGACGCATTGGACCCTGAAAGTGGAAGAAGGAAAGCACGTATGGCAAAGGAGGAGGTATATGGGAAGTTTAAAAGATTTCATTCCTCCTCTTCATCTTCCCCGCTCTTTCCTCTCGTGAAACTCACCTGCTTCCCGTTGCTCTGCACCCCGTCGTCGTGTAATCAAACCTCTACATTCCAACGACTCCGAGCATAAACTATAAACACTCCCCACGCTCTCCACCTACCTGACCTACATCACCAAACCAAACCAAACCTCAAACCATACAAAACATCAACCTTTCCAACATCCACAGAAAACCCCAAACTCCCCAAACCTCAAAAGATCTTCAAATAAAACCAAACGTCCAACACCTCCAAAATGGCATCCGAACAAACCGCCCAACCCGACATCTCAAACTACACCACCTCCCCGACCTCCTCCTCCTCCAACAATATAAACAACAACAAGCAATCCTCCCCATCAGCCACAACCCCGCGCGCCATCGTCGAGTCCACGACAAGCAGCTGGAAACCCTCCTTCGAGCGCCGTCAGAGCTGGAACCAGGAAGACCAGAAGCGCGCGCTGCAGATGAGCCACATTGAGGATGTCAAGACTGGCCCCGGGTTCACCGAGCGTTCGTAAAAAGTCCGAGGGCAAAGATCCGCAAAGAGAAATTGAGAATCGGCGGTAACGTTGCGGTTAAGTCATACGAATGGGAGGTCGTGGTGTTGAAGGGGGGTTTGGTGTTGTCGAAGACGGAATTTTCCCGAGGCGGTCCCTATGCCTGGACAAGAAGATTGGTAATGATGGAGAGCATGGATGAAGTCGCCGTCCGATAACTAGGAAGGCACGGCGTTCAAAAAAGTGTATTACTAGGTTGTATCATCAAATATTCATCATCCCATATGGCTTCGATGTGCTCTTTGTTTGCGTGTGCCGCTTGTGAAAGAGCACGACACCATCAGCAAGTCACCCAAATTGCGTCAGTCGCAGCAGCGTGCGACAAGAGTGAGAAGTGACTATTGCATCATTGAGCGTGCTACTGATACAATGGAGAGTTTGCCTGGCTCAAATGGCAGCCGAATCCTACAACCGGAAAAGGTATATAAACCATCCCAACCAAATCTCAAATCAATCCGCAGAGCCCTCCCTCACGACATCTGCCTACAAACCCTTAGGCCCCTGACCATCTTTGCCTCCAGTCTTGAAATACTCTCCAACGACACCGATCGCGTAAGAAATCCCGCCGACCCATACGGCGCCAAGAACAACCTTCTTGGCCCTGCTCCTCTTCGGCCGCTTTGGAGGCTCGAGATCCTGGCTGTCACAGGATATCGTGTTGCGCCTCCTCAGCGGACTGAAGGGAGGCGGGGGTTTCTCTGATGTCTCCGCTCCGGGGTAATCATAGTTGAGGTAGCCTGTAGGACTGGAAGAGTAAGCGCTTGGTACTACGGGGTCGCTCCCCATCATGTCGATGGGGTTCACCTTTGGCGCTTGGTATGTCGTCGGCTTCTCGATCGCAGGGGCGAAGGAAGCAGCAGTCTGCTCCTTGGATGCCGTCTCTGCCTCGCGGACCTTGCGGAATACCAGGACGTCTCCGCTCCCGGAAACAATCTCGTATCCCTCCTTTTGCAGAGTGCTAAAGTAGGGGAAGAACTTGGTTGGGTTCGACAACCGTAGAATAACCTCCGCTGGCGTTAGCGGTGTTGCGCTGTCGGGGACGACCGACGTAGTCTCGGCTGTGTTGATAGCCTGCATTGTCGGGTCGTATGCAAGAATCTTGTAAATGGTAGGCTCCCGGGGTGCCTCGGCTGCGGTCGGGGATACCACACCCTCGCTTTTGGCAGCGGAAACCGCTTCCTGTGCGGTTGAAGAGGCATGGGTCATGGCGTCCGTCACAGTTCCATATGTCCGGACGTAGGATGGCCAGGTCTGCTTGCCACCGCACTCCTCGGAGTAGCTCACCTCAAGGCCCTGAGGCTCTTTTGAATACTGGTCAATTTGACCTCTCTTTCCCGCAATGCGAGTAGTCCTAAAGGAAGACGACCGGTCCAGGGATGGCTCCAATTTGCGTTCCAGACTCGGAAAACTCTCATCAAAGGACGCGGCCTCAACCTCGTCATGGTCCTTGCTTTCCTCAACCTTTTGACTATCCGCGGCAGCCGCAACAATGTCGTTCCAGTTCCCCGAAAAGTCTTCGGGGAAGTCCCTGACATAGTTGCCAGTAAGGTTTTCCTTCTTGGAGGGAATGTGATCCCACGCCTTGTTTCTAGACTGGCGCACTGCAATACGGGCAGCTTTGCTCGAGATATCCCAGTTCTCGGCATATCGGGGAAGATCGGCTTCGAGAATCTGTCTGTTCGTCGTGCTGTACTCTCTCCGGGACTGGCCCGAAGACGTCGGAATTTTGGCCCGAACATCGCTGGCTCGGAGCAGGTCCAAATCGTCTGCTCTCTCCTTCTCTGACGTCTGAGCAAAAGACTTGCGTCTGTTTGCCTTCGCAGCGATCTCCGCATCGAAGTCACCCAAACCCTTGGAAACAGGGTCGATAACGGCGGCAGGTTGGCCATCGGGCTCATTGTAGCGGAAAGATTCATACTGCTTGGCCTCGTCGAAAGCCTTCTGATCCCAGTCATTTTTGGGGCGCTGGCTTTCGGGCTCGTTGTATTGCACAGGCTGGTGCTTGGCCGCCTCTTCAGGCTCAACCGCTGCAATAACACCCTCTGGTGGCGGTGAATCACCGCGTTTGAACTCCTTAGAGTATTTTTCAAGGTCCTTGTACTGCTTTGAGGCTTCCTCTGGGTGCATTGGCGGTTTGCCGTGCGGCTCATTCCAGCCGACAGGGTTGTAGGCATCGAGGTCTGCGTATGCCTTGGATGCCTCCTCCGGGTGCATGGGAGCTTGTCCGTGGGGTTCGTTATAAGACATGGGGCCATATTGGTCCAGATCAGTGTAAGCTTTGGAGGCTTCCTCGGGATGCACGGGGCGCAGACCCGACGGCTCGTTGAAAGAATGCGGGCGATACTTGTGAAGGTCGTCGTAGTCTTTTGATTTCTCCTCCTCGGAACGGGGGCGTAATCCCTCAGGTTCGTTGAAACTGCTCGGTCCATACTTGTGGAGGTCGTCATATGACTGCGTCTCCTCCAAGACGTCCTTTTCGTTATGCATGATTGGGCCGTACTTGTGGAGGTCGTCGTAGGGCTGCTTCTCCTCCACCACATCCTTCTCATTGTGCATGATGGGGCCATACTTGTGCAAATCTGTATATCGCTCATGTGGCTCCGGAACCTCAGCATTCTCGTTATGCATCACCGGACGGTATTTGTCCAGGTCTTCGTATGCAGGCTGGGAGAGCTCCTCGGGAGGGCGGTCGTTCAGTGTCGGGTTGGCATACTTGCCGAGGTCCTCATACTTGGGCGTAGCGTCTACCTCTTCCAAGAAATCTTTGAGGCCCACCGGTGTGTATTTGCCCAAGTCGTCGTATTTCGGCTCCTCGGAAAGTTGCTTAGCATCAAGCTTCTCATCCATGACCGGCTTGTACTTGTCGAGATCCGCATATTGCGGGGTCTCCACAACTCCACTACTGGACCCAGCTTCGGCCCACGGGGCACTGTCAATCGTGACATTGCCATACTCCTTGAGCTCGTCGGCGGGGGGGACCCCGTCTGGGAAAAAGGGCTCTTGGGTATTTTTGTCCGAAGAGTTATCAAACACCGACTGGGGCGCGTGTGAAGAATGCATTCTTCGGTTCGTAATCGGGTCGATGTCGGGCGAAACGTCGCGGCCGGCAGCAGCCGTGTACTTGCTCCTAGTCTGGCTACCCAGATAATTGCGAATGTTTTGCAGAGGAGACTGCCACAGGTCATATTCCAAAGGATTGGCGCGCTTGCCGGAGAAGAGAGCATTGATAGCACTGCGCTCGACATCCTCAATGTTCTGGCCGGGTCGGGTGCCTGGGGTTTCGCCCGATCCACCCTTCTTCACGTCTTCCTCTCTCACGTATCTGCCACCAGAGCGGGTATGACCTTGTCTGATCCAGCACTGAGCCAACATCTTCTTCATCACGATTCTCGAGTCTTGAGCACGCGAATTTGGGTCCCAGGACAGCTTGCGATTGATCGATTCCATGTATTTGTATTTGATGTGGCGCTGACGAAGACGTAGCTGACGCTGGACCTCGGGGTCCAAGTAGGATGACCACGCACCGAAGCGGAAGCCGCGAGTTTGGCCATAGTGGCTGGCCCTCATGGGTGTCTGGTTCGAGGATACCAGTGATCCCACCGTGGAGGCTCTGCTGGGGTAGAGACCGCCCGCGCGAGGCGAGGAGCGAGAAACGGTGGCGAGCATGATGATGGATTTACGCTTTGTGCCTTTACCATGCTCCCGAGACTAATTACATGCAGAAGTCAGCGAAAAATGAATCCAACGAGCGTGGTCGCGTCGTGCTTTCTCGAGGGCAGAGAGTGGTCGGCCAAATGCGGCCAGCGAGTATTCGGACTCGAGCGCACGTGAATAAACCGGAACGACTTACACGAGGGAGAAGTGAGGGGGGGAGCTGCTCGTATCACGACCCGCATGTAGGCTGTACGACACAAATATTGCTTGGAAGGAAGAGTTGAAGAGGTAAAAATTGAAAATCAATCCGCCACCTCGGCGACGTTAAGAGAGAGGCGAGCAAGGTTGGAAGGAAAGAGGTAGCGAGAGTTCAAAAGGTACTGGACGGATAGAATGGACTGATGGGCAACCTACCTAAGACGGGCCAGAGGGAGCAGCAAGCAGCAAGCGGCAATCAGCTGCGACTGGCCGGGTTGGGACACTGGTAGGTCGCAATGGGAGAGGTGGGATCCACAGTTACCGCTCCCTAGCGCTGCTCCCGCAGTGAGCCGGGTGGGCACCGTGGGCTGAGGGCCACTGAGGTGCACGCCCAGGTGGAGAGCCTTCAGCAGGGCAGTTTGCGGGGTAAGCCTTTGCGGACAGTGGCCCTCTTGCCCGAGGAACGCTTGAAACCGCCGAACGACCCCGAATTCGTGCAACTGGCCAGTGACGCAGGTGCAGAGTTGCGCCAGTGGCTGGAAAGTGGGGCACCTAGGTTGTCTTACCACTTTGGAGCTGTGATAAATGCGGCCCAATCGACGCGGATGGATAAGGAATGGGCGATAAGAATGCAAGTGTGCACGGGTGAAGCCAGAAAGCGAGTGAATCACGTGTAGAATGCTGACCTAAGACAAGCTGTCTGTAAGGTAAGTAGAGACACGCTTACCTAAGACAGAGAAATAGGCTTGGAAGAGGGGGGGGGGGGGCAGGTACCGATGACAGCATCATCAGAGGGAGCTTTGGCGGGGCATCTCGTCCGTTTTCATTCGCCGTTGTTGCACATTGGCCGGGGCTCAAATTGTTCGCTCGGCCTGAGTCAACTCGGCGCTGCTAGGTATGTAAGGTATTTGCGGCGCAACATTCTTCGATTGCGACCCAAACTTTTTCTTTGGATTCGACTTCGTTTGGTCATCATTTTGCATTCACTACCTTATCTTGGGGGACGATTCAGTCGGAGAAAGCCTTTCTTTTTCTAATAGACTTTTGCATACCCATCTCCGCTATCAGTCCCTCTTGCTCATCTATCTCCGATATTTCGACCAAGGAAAATAAGGTGGTGCCCTGCCCGCCGCATTTCGCATTTCGCATTTGTGCACCTCGTTGTAATTACCCCGCCAACGTCATATTCGAGCTCTCCAGCTGCCTTCTTGCGCCGCGCGAACTCGTGCATCTGAGCTACACCGATATCCCAACAACAATACTTCAACACTACCTTCATTCACACTAGATCATGTCGCGTGCCTTTGGTAAAAGTGGCCGATCATCCGGCGCCGCGAGGGGCTTCGGCAGTCCAACGCCTGCTGGCTTCGGTGGCTTCTCTTCCGCCGGAGGTAGTGGTCTATCTTACCTCTCTGAGCCCCCCAACTTGACCTCCATATCTGATGCGAACGTCATTGTCGCATTCAAGAACGCCCTCAAGAAAGATGCCACAACGAAAGCAAAGGCACTTGAGGACCTCCTCGCCTACGTACAGGCTCATCCATTCGAAGTAGAAGGAGGTGTAGAAGAGTCTATCTTGGAAGCATGGGTACGTTACTCCCAGAATTTTGTAAAGCTTGATGGCCATGTACTGATTTGTGTAGGTTCAAATATACCCTCGCATCTCGATAGACAACTCCCGCCGCGTCCGCGAACTCTCCCACACCCTACAGTTCGAGTTGATGAAGTCGGCACGGAAGCGCATGGAAAAGCGCGTCCCCAAGATTGTCGGCACCTGGCTCGCTGGCTTATACGACAAGGATAGAGTTGTGTCGAGGGCAGCAAACGATGGTCTCTCCTCGTTCCTCAGCAGCCCAGAAAAGGTCGCGCTGTTCTGGAACAAGTGCCAGTCACAGATCTTGACATATGCGACCGACGCTATCCAAGAGACCAAGGACACCCTGAGCGACGAACGATCCACGACGGCCGACGATGCCGAGGCCAAATACCTCCGGGTCATAGGGGCAAGTCTCTCTCTTGTACTTGGTCTCTTGCAAAAGCTCGAGTCGACCGACATTCAAAAGGAAGAGGAGGCATACGACACCTTCTTCGCCGAAGAGAAGGTCTGGAAAAGTGTGGTCACGGGAGATAGCTCGGTTAAGAAGACGGCGTGCCAGCTCTTGTGGGCCTGCCTCGACAAGAGATTCGACCCCGTATCCTCACAAATTTCTCGCCTGAAGAAGACTTTCGTCGCCGAGGGGCTCAAGAGCAGTCAAGTGGGATCGGCTGTCGAGTATGTCAGAGTTCTCACAAAGTTGACGACCAAGTTCCCCGAGATCTGGGCGAGCTCAAGCGAGAAGAAGACCCCGATCACCAGACTGAATGGATTCTTGGAGAAGGGTTCCCAGAGCAGCTCCGCCAAGTACTGGGAGCACCTCGAGCACCTGATCAAGGCCATCCCAACTGAACTCTTCACGGTCGAAGCCTCAGCTGACGCGCTCAAGTCAATGAGGACGGGAATTACAAGCAGAGAGGAACCGCGGATGAACGCTACCGCGGCGTGGACCTGCTATGCCAGAACTACCAAGCATCTATTGAAAAACTTTCCTTCCGACAATGAGAGGGCAACACTTGTTCAAGAACATCTGTTCCCTCTAATTGAGCACTTCCTCTTACCCACACCCGAAAACTCGTCATGGGAGATTGCTGGAAACGGACGACTTCCTGTGCTAGCCGAAGTGTACGAGGTCTCTGTCGGCTCATCATCCGAGGAACTTAGGGCGGCAACAACCGACAAGCTGGGACTGCTCTCGTCGGCTTTCTGTGGTAGAATATCCAACTCACTCCCAGAGGTTTCAAAGGACTATGAAAAGTCTCAAGAGGCTGTTGCTTCCGAGGGATCCCGCTGGTTCACCCTCGTTGGCCAAGTTCAAAAGGCAAAACCAACAGACACTCTCTTCATCGAGCCTTCAAGGGCCATCATTAAATGCAGCGTGGACCTCCTGGCGACAAGAAATCTCAAGCCTTATGGAGCAGCTGCAGTGCTCTACAGCGTGAGCAAGAACGCTCCGCGCGTGTGGAGAGATGCGGAAGCTGCTCAAGCTCTGGAGCAATTCCTGTCAACACAAGGCCGAGATCGCATGGACGTCTTGATTCTGTCACGGTCTGGTCCCGATCTGCTGAACTGCGTCAATGCCCTGGGCGCTCTCGAGGGACAAAATGCAACTTACGCCGGTATCTGGAAGACCTGGATCGAGGCTTTGTTGAGCTTGTCTGGTGACTCGCAGGCCATTAGGGGCATCGAGCGTCTCATTGCAAACCAAAAGGCGTCAGAGCTCTCTAAATCACACGAGCAGCTCCAGAAATTCATCGAGTTCAAGTGCTCTGGCACAGCCCGCGGAGAATTGGATGCCTGGAGTCTGTTCGAGACTGCCTTTGCCAACAATGCCATCGCCGACTCAACCGCCAAGCAATTGCTAGACAACAGCGTGTCGGCCTTGTCGCAAGACAAGCAGCACTCTGGCCAGACCCTTCGCTCCTTGGAAATCATTGCGAATAACAAGCCTGGACTCTTGTCGCAAGACGAGTCAACGCACATGGCGGTCGTGACTGAGCTGCTGGGACTTGCCGAACTAAACGACAGGGCAATATCTACCCGTGCGGCCTCGCTGAGAGCACTACTGGAACAGCCCGCGGATGGGGTATCGCCAGTCGTCACTATTATCCAGAGAAACCTCGAAGACGCTGGACCACAGTCACTTGGTGTCGAAACACTGGTACAACAAGCCCTCCAGGCGTCCCAAGCTGGGTCTATCGCCATCGAGGATTTGTTCCCGAGCACGAACATCTGGATGCAGCAGCTCTCAAAGTTCTTCCAGGTTAAGCTCAACCCGTCTTTGTCAATCACCAGCGGTCTGGCCGGCGCTCATTTCCTCGTTCAACCTGCCGAGTCTGACCAGCGCCTTCGTGTGCGCAGAGACCGAGACGGCCTCTCTATCCCGGCTAGAATGGCATCCTACACCTCTAAGCTCTTGTCATCGGATATTTCGGTCTCCAGTCTGCCTGACAGCTTCCAGGTTGAGCTGCTCTACCTCCTTTGTGTCGCGGTTCAGATGGTATCGGACCAGATTACACTCATGGACGAGAACAAGCTCTTCCTGAACCTCGAGATGGGAGACGCGCTTGCTTCTGCCGAGTCATTCGTCTCTTCCACCCGTGTGACCATCCATGCCATTGTCGACGAAGCCAAGGGATGGAGGGACGGCTCGGAGACTGGCTCCACAAAGCTGGTCAACGGTCTCATCGCCATCATGACGCAGGAGACCAAGGAACTCACCCCGTTGGGCGTCTACAGCTCTAGAGCATTGAGCGACCTCTTCCAGAACCTTGCCGAGAAGCACGGTTTCCCTGCTGCCGGAGACGAGAAGATCAACCAGCTGGCCACACTCAAGGCCACACCACCAACGATCCTGGCGGCGACGGCTGTGCTCGCCGGCTTCGGTGAGAGTCTGGAGTCATCAAAAGCCATCAACAATCTGTGCAACCGTCTTGTAAGCGACATTGCGGGCGCTAGTGTTGAGCCTGAAAAGGTCGAAAAGACGCTGCTTATCCTGGTCCTCCTCAACGCATGCTTGCAAGTGTACGAGGTTGGCGGGGTCCCCGTTGCTAACAACCGCATCGTCTTTGCCGTACGCCAGATCACGTCTTGGATGGACGACATCCCCAGCCTCACACCCGCGCTGTCAGCCGAAATCTGCAGATCCCTACAGAGGCTACTTCCATGCATGAAGGACGTATACGGCTCGTACTGGGACAAGACGATTGAGTTCTCCACTGCGCTGTGGGCAAGGGCCTCGGATGACCGTCTCGACGACTCGCTGCCGTATATCCATGCATCACTGAAGCTCATGACCACCCTGGAGACGCTATCGGAGCCAAACGACGACCTCGTGGACGCCATCAAGGAGTTCGCCGAAACGAAGTCCCTCTCCCTCATCGAGCTCCTCAAGCTCGACCGCGAAAAGACCACACAGCCCCTCGAGATCGTCGACGCCATCATCTGCAGACAAGTCAACAAGATCCCGCTGAAGCACATCAACGACCTCTCGGACCTCTACGGCCTCATCGCTGCGGACTCTCGCTCGATCCAGACGGCGGCATTCAACCTCCTCCACTACGCCCTTCCCGCGCGCCAGGAAGAACTCTCCGTCAACGTCCTCCTCGACAAGACCGACGCCCGCCTCCCCGACGAGCTCCTCTCCCTCCTCCTCGACGCGCCCACGCTGGAGCGCTACCCAGACGAGATCCTCGCGCAGTTCCCTCTCGCCATCCGCTCCTACCTGCTCTCGTGGCACCTCATCTTCGACGCCTTCAGCACCGCCTCCCTCAAGGTCCGCCAGGACTACACGGAGCACCTCAAGACGGAGAACTACATCGCCCCGCTCATGGACTTCATGTTCGACGTGCTGGGCCACTCGGCCGCGCACCCGCTGAACCTCGAGCGCGAGGGCCTGACGACGCAGCACCTCACCTCGTACAGCGTCTCCCTCGCCGACGCCGAGCCCGACGAGCGCAACCTCCACTGGCTGCTCGTACACCTCTACTACCTCACCCTCAAATACACGCCCGGCCTCTTCAAGACGTGGTACCTCGACTGCCGCTCCAAGCAGACGCGCATCGCCGTCGAGGGCTGGATGACGCGCTACTTCTCCCCCATCATCGTCTCGGACGCGCTCGACGAGGTAGCCGCCTGGGCCGCCGCCCAAGACCCGCCCGCCGACGACGACGAAAAAGAGCTCGTCGTCAAGGTCAGCAAGGCGTCGAGAGAAATCACGGCTGGCGTCGAAATCGACGAGAGCATGGCCTCCATCGCCGTCAAGGTGCCCGCGAGCTACCCCATCGAAGGCGTCTCCGTCGTCGGCATCAACCGCGTCGCGGTCAACGAGCGCAAGTGGCAGAGCTGGCTCCTCACGACGCAAGGGGTGATTACCTTCTCCAACGGGAGCATCATCGACGGCCTATCCGCTTTCCGGAGAAACATTGTCGGCGCGCTGAAGGGCCAGTCCGAGTGCGCCATCTGCTACTCCATCATCTCCTCCGACAAGCGCATGCCCGACAAGCGGTGCTCGACGTGCAAGAACCTCTTCCACCGCACCTGTCTGTACAAGTGGTTCCAGAGCAGTAATCAGAATACGTGCCCTCTGTGTCGTAACCCCATTGATTACCTGGGCCATGATTCCAGGGCGAAGAGGGGGCAGTCGGATTATGTGGTGTAAGGTAGCCAGGTCTCTTATGGGGTGATGCGGTTGAGAGAACCATGTTGAATTACAAGGGGAAAGGGGAAAAGAAGAAACGTGAGATGAGAAAGATGAAAGTATGGTTTCTTGTAAAAAGTCACATTCGTGTGGAATAGAGCATGCAAAAATGCCAGATGGGTGGCAGTAAACAGATGATCAAAAGCAGAAACGTTCAAATTGCAAC
Organism: Colletotrichum tamarilloi; assembly: GCF_030869305.1. Classification (NCBI taxonomy): domain Eukaryota; kingdom Fungi; phylum Ascomycota; class Sordariomycetes; order Glomerellales; family Glomerellaceae; genus Colletotrichum; species Colletotrichum tamarilloi. Next base: position 103,187 of record NW_026849464.1, read on the forward strand.
ACTTCTATCAAGCCGTGAACCCGCGTAACATCCTGAGACCAACCAGAGAACCCTCCACGCATTCAAATCAGCCTATGGAGACCTTCACGAACAAGCTTTAGAATCTCCTCGGCATCCCGGACACATTTATTGCGTTGCTCCTCTTTACTCACAGGGCCCGCGTTTTCTGGGTTGAACCTCAATTGCTCATTGCTATCTAAGCTGGTGAAAGGCCGGGCTCGTCATCGGACTCGTCATCGACATCGCCCATATAAGTGTCGAATTCAGCAACGCTGGGGGTAGAGCAGACGTCCATAGCCGTGTCGACGTAGGTGGTTTCGGGAACATCCTCGAGACTCTTCGCCGAGATGACCCTCCGGAGCCGATTGGCCCACGCGACCTGGTAATGACGCCTGAGGGATCCCATACGGAGCCATGTCCCCCTTTTGGTGACGCGCGTAGGCCGTTGCCGAGGAAGCAACGCCTTGTTGGCGACGCCACCCGCCTGCCTCGCTGCTATCTGTGCCAGACGGATCTCGGCTTTCTTACAAACCCAACATTTCGATCCTCCGAACGTAGAGCGATTGGAGGCGCATTCAGAACACTTTATAAGACAACGGCCTTTTCTACAAGCCTTGTCGCTCTTGTGCTCTCCTGATGGACAATGGTGGGGTTTTTTGCCTCCTGCTAACCTTCTTGGCATATCTGCGATGGCGTTGGTATTCTTCTTTTTTGAGCCCTCTTGTCGTCGTGATCCTTCGGGTCGGTCCCCGAGGACCGACGTGTCCGGTGCGTTCTGAGTGCCAATGTTCGGGCCGTCACGGTTTTTCACTTTCTTCGGGCCAGAGGGCGCGCGATCTTTTGATCTTTTTTCGCCAGGAGGGGCCATGGTTTGACAGCTTTCTTCGACTTCTGAAGCGCGGATGAGGCTAGTAGTGTCTGAACTGACTTGATCTTGCGAGATGGGAAAAGTTGAGTTTGACGTGGTTGGGTGGCGATGACGCGCAGGACCGCGGACATTAATACCTGGTGCGAGATCCCGGGGCCTTTGTTCTTCGATACCGAGATCTCTTCGCAGCGTTCTGAAGGTTTTCCAAGGCTCATGGGACTCAATGGAGACCGTGAACACAAAGAAACTACTTTGAAAACCTGCAGCACAATGTTGACCCCTTTCCTTCGACCTTCCAAGGACTAAGGATGGCCCAGCTTCAAATACACCTGCTCTTTGTCACGTTGTCCTCGAAGACCGGGTGGCCTCCTATGTTTGACTTTCCTCAGTGCCTATCATGAACTTGTGCTGTAGAGCCTATTGTATAGTCAGTAAAGATAATTGCTTGTGGTGAAAAAGATCACCGCAACTCACTTGCTCCGCTGTAGCCCTCTTAGAGTCAAAGCGCACCAAGCTCGAGATCAGCTCTCGAGCATGGGGATTGACCTCTGGAAGAATCTCTGTCCACGGTTGGCCATCAAACATGCGGTACATCTCAAAGGGTGGCGTCTTGAAGCTCGCAGCCTCGGGCCAAGTCTCGCGTGTCGGCGTGCCCAAAGTTTTGAAGATGCTCAGAATCAAACCCAGCTGGTTGCCGTCCTCATGGGCGGGTCTTGAATTGAACAGGGACTTTGGGGGACTGCGACAGCACTCGGCCAGCATGGCCCCAGCCGCCCACACGTCGACAGAAGGACCGTAGGCTTTATCACCAAAGAGGGCTTCAGGCGCTCGGTAGGGGCCGGTCCCGATATCCAGGATCTTGGATTTGGCCGGCTCTGAGACAATCGACATGGTCGGGTGCCAGGCTGTTCCAAAATCAGAAAGATATGCTGGCCCTTCCGGGCCGTCGAGCAGGATGGCCTCGGGCTTGACGTCTCGGTGTATGATGCCTTGGCCATGGATATTCGCGAGTGCAGTGAAGATGTCTTTGAAGAGACGTCTAATCTGGGGCAGCGGAATGGTTCCTTTGTCAATGACATCGGCAAGTGTCATGGGCTTGTAAGGAAATACTAGAACAAATCTTTGTTCTTGGTCCCTGAATATTTCTAAAAGTGGAATGCATGGTCGTTTCAAGGTCGCTAGAATCCTGGCCTCGCGTTGCGGATTGTGAGGCTCAATATTGTGTGTTTCCACAATGACCTTGAGCGCTCGATCTTTGCATCGGTAGACTTCTGACGTTAAGCCACTTGCAAAAGAAACACAATTTTTGTAAGAACCAATGTTGACGCCAGCATCTTCAGGTTGGTCATCAGTAGGTGCTGGGGCTTCCGGGCGAGACAAATTGGCTGAGCCGACTAGCTGGCAGATTTCGTCATATTGAGCCTGACCTTGACATGTGAGCGTCGAACTTGGGCAAAAGGTGAGAAATAGGGTGGAAAACTCACCCTGGACGACGAGTCTTTATAAGCCTGATTTTCTACAGAAAATGCGTCCGACTGTGACGTGTCTTTGGCATCCGGACTAGCTGTCTCCAAGACAGACTTTCTACATAGAGATTGGTGTGAGTATGGCTTGAATGCACATTGAAGATTTATGACTTACATCCTCTGAATGTTTTCATATCGATCTGACGCCAATAATTGCGTCCTCCAGTCGCTGTCTGCCATGAGAACCGGGCGGCTGTCGAGGACGGAAGTTGGCGTGAGGTGGGCGAGCACGGATGACGAGACTTTGACGGTGGTGCACTGGCGTTGCTTTCAACTGGCCGTTCTTAGTGAGCACCAGACAGGAAGGGTTGAGGCGTCGTTGCACCTTCCGTTGATGATCCCTGTGATGCAGCTAGGAAAGCGGGAGCCGTAGAACTGGGTACGTACCGTGTGAGAAACGTCGGAGGCGGTGAAAGGACTGTCCGGGCCGGACCATCCGGTGTGGATCTCGGCGGGAAACAGCGTTCGCACAGTGCGGACTTGCTGTCTCCTTTTCGAGTGGAAAGAATGAACAGGAAGAGAAATAAGCTTACATAATGCGTGGTTGGGCATTGCAATTCCGGGTACCTGACGAGGGGCGTCCCATGGCGTCAAAATATGTCTTTAATTACTTCTTCGACTCAATCTTAGCTTTCCTCTTAGCCTCACGAGGCGTAAGGATTATCACGGTCTTTTACTGCGCTAATGCGCACCACTCTTGGGTCTCACTCCGTGCAGTCCATGGAGGGCTGCCGGCAAGTCGTGCCAGGAAGGGCCTTCTTTTTTCTTCAATACTTATACATTGTGGGTGGTGTTCTGGCTTGAAGATCAGGATCCTTGCGATTGAATTAAGGGCCAAAATAAAACTTCATGCGCAGCTGACAACCTGCAAGGATGGGGCGGCTCAGTCATGGTTTTTTTTTTTCTCTTTCCCCTTTACTTTCTTGCGCCGGCTTGGTCTCCGTGAGGTGGGCTGAGATTGAATTTCGATCAGAGACTTTACGCGGGCGCGACACGTCAGGGCACTTCCCGTCATCTCATACAGGCACCGTTCCTCTGAACCTTGCCAGGCGGATGCGGGATGCTTAAAACAGGATCAACGTGACTAAGGCAGAACGAAGGCAGGGAAGCTGCTTAAGGTTGACGGAATGTGGTCTGGGTTATGCAGCCCGCCGCCGCCGTTGTTTCCAGCATCGGGGGGACGAGCGGTGCCTCTGTACTTTTTCGTGATCATGTATGTCTTGCCTGCTGTGCTCCTTGTCAGCTTCAGATGAGGACATCTCGAAGCTGGCTTTTGCTGGAAGGCTCAGTTGAGTTCTTCCTCGGTTGCCAACTTGAGCTGAGGATTGTGCTAACTTGGTCTGTAAGGTGCGTGACGTATTTGCAGGAGTCCCCTCCGAGCTAGCCTGTTTCGATTACAGGAGCCCTGTCCGACCCAAAGCACAGAGAGATGAGGGTGGTTGGTCAGTGTGGAACTGGGGTTGAGATGTATGTTGTCTCTCTATGATTGAGCTGTGCAAAGGAGACAGATTCGTTATAAGCGGCTCATTGCCACTGAGAACTCATAGCGGGATGACCAGCATGAGGAAGAGGAAGAAGAGAAGGAGAAGCGGATTGCTATTACCCAGTGATGAATAGTATAGGCACCTCATGATCTTGTGGATGACTGTGAATTTTAATGGATGGTGCGTCCTTGTCCGCAGCTCCCGGGCCAACTGTCCCATCCGAATCCAATAAATTCAAATCTGGCGCCAGTGGAACATGCGCTGAACCTTTGGTCAGGACGAGGCAGCACTCGGGCCAATTGACGACGCATTCGAGAAGAAAAAAAGGTACGTGAGACATCTCAAGGATGAGGTTGGATGACATTGACACCCAGGTGCCAGTGGGAGACCAAGGAGGCGTCGAGGCCACGCAGCAGCATTGATCAAGCTAAAGCAAGAAGGCAGCATTAGATGAATAGACGGGACTTACCACGTTGCGTTTGTATGCAGTTGACGCGTCTCGATGTTGATCGAGGCGAGCCGTAAACCTCGACCTCAAATGCTCATGTTGCTGTACATGCAAGTATTCCAGGTTCATACCAAGGTACATGGTATGAATCGGGCTGTCCAAGTCCGACCTGTGAAAGTACCAAGAAAATCCCAAGTCCAGCCCAGCCCATGCCCCCCCGGTCCGGTCCTCTCCACACTTCATCATCAGCCCAAGACTAAATAAAAAAAGAGGGAAGCAAGTCACTCTTAGCTGCGATGAGTATGTAAAGTGACTTCTATTATGGATAGGTACCAGGAGTTCTTCCCGGCTTTCCAGTCCCAAGGGCCCACTCTCCCACACCTCACTGGCGACCACAGTCTGCACCTGCTGCACCTGCTGCACCTGGTGACTGCCTGACCGGGCTTCGTCTTGTTCGGCAGCAGCAGCAGCGGCGGCGGCGCCTTCCATTCCTTCCTGGCCTGCCTTATTGTTCCATCCATCCACCATCCAACTGGACCATTCCAACCATCCACCCAATTCCCGCCGCCGCCGTCTCGTAGGACAACCCACCTTCCTCACACCTCACGACTTTCCCACGATGCGAATGTTCCTCACTTCGCCCACACCTTTTCCCGCATCATAGACAGCATCGCTATGCGCGCCATTTCTCTCGTTGCTTGCATTCATCGTACATGACTTTGCGCGCGCCGCACTAATTAGACACAATGGATGATCTCGCGAGGGCCGAGTACCCGGCCATGCTGGTAATGTCCCCCCCCCCCCCCCCATATTCATTCCCGTCAATCCGTCACTGTTTCCCCCAGTGGTTGGAAAGGCCCTCCTACCGGGCAGAAGTCGAGGTCGGGCTGGCTTTCCACAATCCACCTCACTGCGACTGGTGTACTTCCATTGCAATGGCAGGAGCGCATTGTTTGCGACTTGTTTTGCTGACTGTCATTCCCCTTTGTTTAGGAGCACCTCCAGCCCATGCAGGCCGTGAACGTCCTTACCGATCGTGTGAAGAGAATAAACAAGATCAACACCGAGATCGCAGACTGGTTGCAGGTAAGGCACCACCCACGATGAACAGAATGCGACAGCACAGGACAATTCCATGCTGACCTATAACCCTACTCAGGAACGCCGCCGAGTCGAAGATCAATACGTCCAAAGCCTCAAAAAATTGCTCGCCTTCAAGGTTCCCAACAGCTCGTCTGAGCTTGGGTAAGTTGCCCGACCATTGCATTCGGCTCTCAGCAGTAGGACCGTATACTGATTAGCTGAGTAGCGTCTTTTCCGGTCCTTGGGACAAAATCCTCCAATCCGTCGACTCAACTGCCCACTCCCACCACGTTTTCGCGAGCCAGCTCGAAAAAGATGTCGAGGGTCCCCTGCGTAACTTCTCGTCCCGCAAGGAGATGCAGAACATGCAGACTATTACCGCCAACTTGACCTCCATGGCCCGAGACCTAGAAGATGCCCAGAAGAAGACTGAAGCCTTGGCTCGAAAGGGCCCCAAGACGAACGCCCAGAAGATGGCGGATGCCACGGCGAGACTGGAGTCTACCACCCAGCAGTGGGATTCGCAGGCTCCCTTCATCTTCGAGACCCTCCAAGCCCTCGACGAGCAACGCGTCAACCAGCTGCGCGACCTGCTGACGCAATACGAGACCCACGAAAGCGACCAGGCGCAACGAAACCAGAGCCGCGCTGCTGACACCTTGGCTTCCATGCTGGAGATCAGCACCGAGCAAGAAATCGCGAGCTTCAAGGAAAGGATTCTGTCTGGCAGACCGAGGTTGGAGAAGAGGGCCACGGCGTCTAGACAATCCTCTAATGCCCCCACGAGCCAGACTCTGGCACCACCTCCACCGCCGCCCAGCAGTCTCGGCCACCACGACGATGACGCAAGCGAACACTCCGGTCTGGGCGAAGGAAAGAGCGGTATGTTGCCCTATGTAATGCTATCTAGAGACTGGGAGACTAATATGGAGCGCAGAGTCGAAGCTGCGAAGCCGAATCGGCACGATGCTCGGCCGCCGCCGGCAGAGCGTCCACGGCGGATTCGGTCAGATTTCTCCCGGCAAGGGCGGTGTCCCTTCGTTCGGCCGAGGCCTTAGCAGCAGCCATAGTAGCACTCACGTTCGCCCCGGCCTTTCTCCCCGAGCATCGTCGAATAACCTGAACGAGACGAACAACCGCCTCTCCGCTCTTCCCGAAACACCCGACTCTCCCAGACCACCTCAGTCCTCCGGAACAGACGGGCCGCTCCATGAAGGCACCAACGGCTTCAGCAACTTCCAATCGGATAGTGCTCGGTTGGGTTCTTCTGCTGGTCCCGTCAACGGAAATCACGACACCGATGCTTTGGATGTTGCTCCTCCACCCGGTCCTCCCCCGTCACAGGGCAAGGATTCCCAAGCCAAGGACGACGAAGGCTTCACGATCCGGCCACCCGATAATGATCCAATTTCCCAGGCTCAGCGCGAGGCTGCCGAGGAAAATGAGCAAATGTTCAAGCTTAACATTGCGAGCTCGCCCATCGCCGAGGAGGATGCCGATGCGAAGCAAGCTGCCATGTCGAATGTCGCAAACACGCTGACCCAGATGGCTGCTCCGTCACGCAAGCTGGGAACTGTTCGAGGACGTAGAGACGTGAGAAATACCATCTACGTCCCGCCCCCTAGCCTGCCTGAACCCGAGCTCACCAACGAAAACCCATTCCCAACATCGCCATCATTGCCGAGCCAGTCGTCCAAGCCCACGACCGTCGCTGCCCTCACATCCGAGGCAAGCATTGCCGCAACGTCAGACACGCAGTCGATCCGCTCCGCAAACTCCCTCGTGAGCCTCGCGCACCTGAAGCATCCCGAAATGCACCAGCCTGGACTCAATGCCTCCGTCATTGAAACGGTATCCGCAACCTTTGAGGATGGAACCGTCAAAAGCGCCAAGGTTCACGGTGAAATCGCGTTCGCCTACCACGCAACTGGTGATACTCCGCAAGGTGAGTCAATCTTTCATTCTGCAGACTTCAAAGTGCTAACTCTGAACAGAACATGAGACGATCAGGATCAACAATTTCCCCAGTCTTGAAGTTATTGGACCGAACCGTATCTTTGTTCAGAACAGCCTCGGAAAGTCTGACGAATTCAACTTGGACGTGTCGCATCTCAACAAGACATCCACAGCGTTTACGTATAGAGTACACGCTGGCGATGCCGACGGCTCTGGCTTAGCGGCGCAAGTTCCTCTGCTGATCCGCCCGGCTTGGAAGCCGCAGGGCGACAAGCTCGGACTTCTCTTGCAGTACTCCCTGAACCCCGCAAGTAACCTTACAGCTCCTGTTACACTACAAAACGTCGTATTCGTCGCCACGTACGAGGGTGCCAAGGCTTCAGGCGCCCAGACAAAGCCGACAGGAACGCATCTGAAGGACAAGCATCTGGTATACTGGCGCTTGGGCGACTTGACACTCACAAACGAGATACAGAAGATTGTGTGCCGTATCGTGGGAGCTGAGAACGCGGAACCCAAACCTGGCCACATTGAAGCCCGCTGGGAGCTCACCCCGGAGATTCTGGGTAGCGGCATCAGTATTTCCCGCCTGGAAGAAACCAAGGGCAAGGGCAAGGATGAAGATGCCGACCCCTTTGCTGACGACAACCCGACCTCGCCGGCGCTGCCAGCTGATCAGCAGTGGGTGGACGTGAACTTGGTGAAGAAGATTACCAGCGGCAAGTACGAGGCCAAGTAATCTTTGCAGCCATGAACTATTTTAATGAGGAAGATGTGGTGCGAGGTGTACATACCCGTTCAAAGTGGTAGACTTTGTATTGCCATTGGAAGACAGACCATTTTACATAGCGAGCGCATGGCAGGAGAGGAAAAGAAGACACCCCCCGGATAATCATTTTGTCTGGCTCAGTCACTTGTTGATTTTTACCTCACCATCTTCTGTCTGGTGTTGGATTTTCGAGGAGTATGATCTCGCTGTGGGATCATCCCTTTGATGACGGAGACGGACTGTTTTGTAGGGGGAGCTTTGCTTGTAGGTAGTTTCTGTACCGATATGATGAAGAAAAAAGAGAGATTTTCAAGATACCCGGTGTCTTTACTCGTGTGTGGCTTTTAACAATTGGGTGAGCTGGAATGCGAAGTGTCAAGTGCAAAGCGCAAATAGTGTGTATGAACAAGGAAAAAAAAAGCCATTGTATCATTAAGGATAACTATCCGTCAAGCATCTGCACCCTCAATACCGCGTCTTTAGGGTGTGAGGTGGAGGTATCATCGTGATATCAAAACATGTACAAGCCAGCCTCCCATTCGAGGCTATACCTCTCCTTCTTCCGCTCTTCACCCTCCTCATGTTCCGTCGCGCCACGTCTTAGCTAGGTAGTAGTTATAAAAAATATGTAAGTCGTGGAGAGCAGCTCTTTCGCTGTCCCGGCAATGTGTACGCGAGAGCCCCTTCTTGTCTCCCTCTCCCCGGACCTCTGTCTGCCGTGTATTCTCCCCTATGACAAACGATATGCAGCAGCCAGCAAGCTCCGATCATCATTCCTTCTTCTTTTTACTCAGTCTGCATCTGATTCCTCGAATACTCTTCATAAAACTCCAACGTCAGCGCCGCCAAAAACCCAGGAATACACCCCTTCTCCCTGACCCAGAAGCCAATCTGATCGCCAATTCTTCGGGCAAAAGCGCTCCTCGGCCCGCCGCCGACCTTCATGGTCCCCTTTTCGCCGTCAAACACGATGGAGTTCTCGTACTCGTCCGTCTGGGAGGGGTAGAACGTTGACTCGACGCGCATTTTGCCGTTGGGCATGAACATGACGGTCCAGCCGAGCGTGGAAAAGATGGCCTCTTTGAACTCGAGGGATTTCTTAGACCAGACTTCCTTGAGGCGCTTGGCTGATTTCTGGGCGGATGCGGTCTCGGCGCGGGCTTCTTCCACCAGGCGGTCTGCGGCATCGAGCTGGGATCGCGGGACGAGGTCCACGTTTTCGTTGTCGTTGAGTTGGGCGAGGAGGTCGGCGTTTTCCTGCTCGAGGGCTTTGAGTTTGGCGACTTTGATGGCTTCGTAGTCTGACGTGGGGTTCGAGCGCAGAGACAGGACGCGGGTTTTGGATTGTGTTTTGAGGGCCTTGAGCTGGTCTTGCGTGACGGCGAGTTCCTTTTGGGTGAGGGCGTGTTGGGTTTGCACGGCGGCGAGCTGGTCTTGAAGTTTACGGTTTTTGCGGGTGAGAAGGCCGAGTTGTTCCTGCGCGGCCGAGGCGTCGTCGTTCTCGTCGCGCGGGCGTTTTGTGCCGGCTGCTGGTGTTGGGTCTGCGGCTGCTGGTGGTTTACCTGCTTCTATGGACGACATTTCAGTGTGGAGGGCTTGTACCTCGCTTCTGTACTTGTCGACGAGGTCTTCGAGCTCCTGGATGCGACGGGCGCGGGTCTCGTCGACGGCCTCGGGCTGGAAGGCCTCGTCTTCGGCGTCAAAGGTCTTGAGCTGGGCGCGAAGGTATTCTACCTCCTTGACGGCCAGTACACGCTGGCGCTCAGTGCGAAGGCGGGTCTTATCGACGTTTTGGGGGGCTGATGTGGCGGACTTCGCGTCGGCGACCTGGGACTTGAGGTTGGTGATTTCTTCCTGGCAGGACTTGATTGAGGACTCCTGGGCAGCGAGCTCGGCTTGTAGGGAGCCCATCTTGTCGAGCTGGGCGGCGTTGTCGTAACGCTGCTCGACCAGGGCTCGTGCGACGGCTTCAGGGGAGTCAAATTCGAGATCGCCGCTGCCGTTATCGGTACTGGCGAGATAGCCCGTCCAGGCAATGCGTTCGTCCTCAAGGCGCTGGCGCTGAATGTGTGCCTCGGCTAGCTCCGTCTCGAGGGACCGGGCGGCCTCGAGCTTACGTTGAAGGGATCTCTTCTCCTCTTCGACGACCTCGACGGCCCGGTGGATCTGACGGAGGTGCTTCAGCTCCGAGAGCTGCTCGCGGTTCGTGGCCTCGAGGCTGCGGATGTGCGCGACCTGCTCCGAGAGCTCGCGCTTAATGATGGCCATGGTATCGGCATCGCCAGTCTGAGCCTTCAGGCGGAGGACTTCCGATTCAAGGTCGGCTACGTGGTTGTCCTTGTCCACGAGCTGGGACTGGATTTGCTGAAGAGCGGCCTCGCGGGCCTGACTTTCTTGTTCCAGCTCCTGAGTCGACTTCTGGGCGGCCTGGAGCTGCATTTCGAGGTCAATTGTCTTTCTCTCATTGATGCGCGCGGCTTCGTCTTTTGAGCTTGACAAGTCTTCCAATTGTTCCTGTAGTAAACGGGCCTCCTCTTCCGCGTCACGCGCACGCTTCTCTAGGCTCGTCTTTTCCTGTGCTATGTTCTCGCGGAGATCGCTCAACTCCTTTTGGGTATTCTCCAGCTGGCGCGCGGCCTGGGACTTTTCACTCTCGGCGGCCTGTTTCGCTGTGAAATCTGCCTGGGCGCGACGGCGCTGGTCCTCGAGCTCGGCATTGTGTCGGGCGTCGGCCATCTGCTTCTCCTGCTCAAAGGTGCTGATGGTGTAGCGCAGCGTACCCAGCTCGGCCTTGAGCTCCTCAATGACCTGGCGCTGGGACTCGTACTCGGCGGCATCGGGGGGCGCCATGTTTTCTTTTGAGCTTTCGTGGGATGAGGCGCGGACGGAGTCGGGAGCGGCGAGACTTGCGCGCGAGCCTGGCCTGCTGTTGGCATCGCCGCCGGTGAACAGGTTGTATGTTGGTTGTGTTGCGCGAAAAGTCTAAGTCTCGTTGTCAGCGGGCCAACGTTTCTCTTTGTTTTTGTTTACTAGAGGCAACCAAGCGTACCCTGGATTCTCTCAAGGAAGTATGGGGTCTGGGAAGAGCGCTCCCGCCGGTGCTATTGCGAAAACGGTTTGTGACGGAGGCACGCCTCCCTGGAGGGTCGCCCGAGGGGGTATGCGACCTCATTGCGCCGGTGCTTTGTTGAAGAAGCTTCTCCTTCTTCTGAACGCGCCCTGAGGATCGGCCAATGTTTTGGCGGTTGTTAACGGCCGGGGATGCTGGGGATAGAGTCACGTGACGTAGCATGGAGGGCCCTGCTGTTTGTGGTGTCGCTGCACCCCGCGGTGAGGCACGGGAGGGATGTCGCTGGCTCTTCCTGAGTAGCATGCCGATCTCTTGCGCCCTCCTCGAGTCTTCGTCTTCGTCTATGATGTCGGACATGATGAACTGCAGCGTTGATTTACAACATGAATCGGATGAAATCAGAATTTGGAGCGGAGAGAATTGATAGTGTATTCTTAACTGTAAGGTAGGTTGCGATTATGTAGTGAGTAAGTTGCTGTCTGTCTTTTCCCCAGCAACTGGTAGAACAAAAAAGCTTCAAATCGCTCCTTCCCTATCACGACGGGTTGCTCCTGCCACTTTCCAATGTAACTAGTTACCTTGCTCTTCTGGTCTGTCCCTTTCTCCCTGCCTCAGGCAGAGCCGTTGACCAAATCTTCTTCCAAACCTCACTCATAGTATTCCCATGACTTTTCGAGACATGAGAATTGACAGCATCGCCGAGTCTGGCAACTTCAAGTGAGGATATCATCTAATCAGGGAAAGACGGGTTTCGCCAGTTGCCCATCCATTCCACTGCCGGGTAGAGCCAAGCGCCATCATGCGGCAACGATGAGCGCGTTTGTTCTCATCAAACACTCACCAAGCAGGCATCCACAAAGTCTTTCAGTTCCAACATTGTCCAGCTGCGTGAGACTACTCCATGGCGTAAGACAAGCATCAAAGGCTCTAGACCCAGTGGTCCTGTGGCTCAAACTAACAAACGGGTAGAGAACAGGTACGAGAATAGTACTGGGGTATTTTGGGCGACAGGGAGCAGCTGCACCATGACGTGATGGGCACATCCCACATGCGCAGGAGCTTGTTCCTGACTTGGCGGCAGCATGGACCAGGATCCGCTCCGTGCCCTTGCGACTAACCGTTGCTGTGCTCTCTTCTCCCAAGCTCCGGTGCTCAGAAGCAGATTTCAACGATAGCTTCAACTTCCGGATTACCCCCCCTTCCGCAAACCCCGACCAAACTTCCCAAACGCCCACGCCGAGCCGAACTCCCGAGCCTAGACGTCCAACATCACGATTCCTCGATCAAACCGCTTGCGAAGGAGAAGCTCGGCCAATTGGGGCATACGAAAGGGGCCGTTACTCAGCACGAGAATCATCGTCCGGGACAACCGAGCTCGAAACCACTGCGATCCCTTCGGCAAGAGCTATCAACGTTCACTCGGCCTTACCCCTCGATTCGTAAACAGAGAATTATCGTAGGATCTTTGGATAATAGAGTTTGCTGCTGGGCCGATTGGAATACTGAGCACAAGGCTGAGCCTGGCTGCGACGACTAAGCTTAACGACCCGGTCTAAGCCGAACTGGGTTCCAACTAGTTGCTCTCGCCTCGAGAACATCAGTGTGCCCGCCTCTTTTGAAGTAGTTGTTCTGTTTCTTTTGAGCAGGTGGAAGTCACAGGCAGCCTGGAAACCATTGCTTCTATCCTCTTTCAGCTCTTTCTCCCTTCAACCCAACATCGACTACCCAAAGATCAACACTCAAAATCCCACCATAAACAGCAAATCGCCATCATGACGCTCTCGCGCCTCCTGGTAAGCCCAATATCCTCTCTAATAGACTGCGAATAAGCTAGGAACGACCGCGGCTGATGCGCAGGATAGCTCCGAGGCAATCCCAGCCAGGCGCTTCGAGCCGTGGCCGTGCCTGGCCTTGCGCTCAGCTTCTCCCACCAAGCTCGCTACTACTCAGCGGACGCCGGCAAGAAGGACGAGAATGTGGCAAGTGAGAGCAAGCAGGAGGATAGCCCTCCTCCTTACACTCACCGTGGCTCCGCGATCAACTTCAACTGGGGTCGGGAGAAGAAGGAGAGGACAGGTCCGACTCTGTCGGCGGACAACTGGGAGGAGCATCCCGATGCCAAGATTGAGGATTTCGAGGAGCTCCCCTACAAGGAGTTTGGCATCAACCAGCATATGGAGGTCAATGCCGAGTTCAAAAAGGTCCTGACCGAGGTTGTCCGGGAATTCCGTGCTCCCGTCATGTACGCCATGGCGTACGGCTCAGGTGTCTTCCCACAGTCCAAGATCAGCCGTTCTGTGTCGGACGAAGAATTTCGCGCTGTCCACCCGAAACCGTCTCCCTCGTTGATGGAAGTGCAGAAAGGAGGCCCCAAGATGATTGACTTCATTTTTGGTGTCACCCACACCCAGCACTGGCATTCGCTCAACATCAGACAGCACCGTGACCACTACTCTGGCCTAGCCAGCTTCGGTTCGGGCCTCGTCTCTACCACCCAGGATCGCTGGGGCGCAGGTGTCTACTTTAATCCCTACGTCACCAAGAAGGGCATGCTCATCAAGTACGGCGTCACGTCCATCGATAACCTCTGTACCGACCTCTCGACCTGGAACAATCTGTACCTCGCGGGAAGACTTCACAAGCCGGTTAAGATCCTGCGTGATCACCCCCGAGTTCGCCTCGCGAATCAGGTCAATCTGATCTCGGCGGTCCGCACGGCTCTTCTACTTCTGCCTCCCAAGTTCACCGAGAAGGAGCTCTTCTCTACCATTGCCGGCATTTCATACCTCGGTGATCCGCGCATGTCTCTCCCCACCGAGAACAAGAGCAAGATCTCCAACATTGTGGACAACAACATGGTCTCCTTCCGCAAGCTATACGGCCCGCTGCTCAATACTCTCCCCAACGTTGACTTCGCCGACGGAGCCGACCAGCAGAGCAAGCATGTCGCCGACGCCGAGTACGACGGCGCCATGTACCAGGACATGGACCCTATAAAGCGTGGCAACATGGTCCGTCGCCTGCCCAAGGCCTTCCGCTCACGCCTCTACTTCCAGTACCAGAAGAAGTTCATGGTCCCAACTGCTGACTTCAAGGCCATGATGGATGCCTCCAAGGACGAGGACGCCGTGAGCTTCAAGCGTCGCGAGGGAGGCGGCTTCGAGCAGCGTATCGTCCAAGATGAGCCCGAGGAGCTGCAAAAGTCCATTCGCAAGGTTATTCGTCAGACTGTAAACTGGCCCGCATCCGCCCAGTCAATCAAGGGCTTCTTTACGGCGGGCGTCGGCCGTTCCGTTCGGTACATGTCTGAGAAGATGACGAAGTACAACGAGGGCAAGGCGAAAGCCAAGGCCAAGGCTGATGAAGAGAAGAAGCAGCCCACTGAGGAAGCAGAGAAGCCCAAGAAGGAAGAGTGAGCGCACCCCGACGTGCGATCCGCGAATTACACTCGCTAATCCGGTGTGCATTTCACGGCCCCGGCTTGACGCCTGACGACCTCTTGATTTGGCGACAATCTCGCAATGTGTACATACCGAACTACCCATCGACGCTCTTGGCCTCGACCTGTACATTTGGCAAAGGGGGCACCACTCAGAGCATTCTTGTACCTCTTTTCATCGGAGTTTACCAAGGACGCTCTGTGGGATTGTGGTCTCCTGGCCCCTGCAACTGATTCTTCGAACTTGCCCTACTCGACCCCTTGCCTGGGGCTTTCTTTTGTTTTGCCTTGCTTCGGATAACCTGCATCAGCATTGGGGTGTGGTACCCCGGATTAGAATTGGAAGGTGGGCAAAAAAGGGAAATTGGGTTTCACAAAACCTCTCTCCGTACCTTTTACGAGAGGAGGAAGAAAGGCCTTGAATTTTGGTGACCCTTCTGACTTCTTAGGAAGTGTCTCTGGATACTACCGAGAGACTTGAAAGGGGGCTATTTTCATTCGGAGTGGACATTTGGAAGCGGACCCCTTTTTGATTGACGAGAGAGGATGAAATTTGGCGTTTTTGAGGGCATGTAACAAGAGTATTCAACGGGAAGCGAAAATGCCCCGAAGGCCCCTTTGGCAGATTTGAATGAGGTGCGATGAGATCGCTCAAGATTCATAATGACTGCAATTTTGGACGCGCTTGAACGTGATATCTGTGTGTGGTGATGAGCTAGTAAGATTTCGGGCCGCCCAACATTATTGACATCTAATGTGTGAAGGGGACTATGACAGTATCGAAAGACCAATAAACGCTCGAGAGTAAGTAAGTATAGACAAACATCCAACCACGGCAAGTCTCTGGCAATGATTCTGAATAATCATGGAATTATTACTACAGGCTATGATCGTAGGCCCGGGCTACTAATACAAGAGGTATTCGTTACATCGTTCATCTTTCTGGCTTTGTGTCAGAAGATGCTTTTCGGGATTTACCACTTCTTCTTGGCGTACGAAGCGGCACCGTCAATCAACTTGTCAGTGAACCCCTCGCTCTTCTTCTCCTCCTTCTTATCCTTTCCTCCGCCGCCGAGGATCCCGCCGAGGAGACCTCCGCCGCTACCACCGCTGCTGCTGTTGTGGCTGTCGTGACTGCTGCCGTGGCTGCTGTGGTTGTCGTGGCGGTCGTAGCTATCGCGGCGGTCGTAGCTGTTGCGGCCTACGATGATGTTAGCTTCACTGTGTCCAAAGTATCGAAGCGAGTGAAGAAGGGGTAAACTTACGTCCGTGGGAAGAGTGGCCACCAGAATGTCCGTACTCTTCACGGCCACCGCCGTAGCCACCGCCACCTCCCATACCACCACCCATGCCACCGCCCATGCCGCCACCGCCGTTGTAGTTGTCGCGGGGACCGGGGCCGCCTCCCATGCCGCCGGAGGGACCGTAGTTGTCTCGGCCGCCGCCTCCGTAGCCTCCGCCCATGCCGCCACTCATACCGCCGCCGCCCATGTTCTCGCGGCCGCCTCCGTAGCCGCCGCCGCCGCCGCCCATGCCTCCTCCCATGCCGCTGTTCATACCGCCTCCGTAGTTTTCTCTAGGGCCGTCGTTGTAGCCACCACCCATGCCGCCGCCCATGCCGCTGGAGCCGTAGTTTTCTTGTCTTCCGCCGTGCATTTTGGTTTTGGGTTGGGAGTGTGTCAAGTGTGTGGGTCTGTTGGTTTAGGATATGAGATCTTAGGATATTGTAGTGCGGTGGTGATGAGTGATACTCGGATGAGATTGTAGTTGTGTTGGTCGTTGTGGCTGTGTTTGATGATGGTGAGAGAGAATACCAACTTGAGGCGCTTCAGAACAGATGCCTTTATACTTTGAGCGCCTCTACTGTCTTCCTACAAGTCCGTCATCGTGGCTAAGGAACGCGTCGACGTCCGTCATCGACAGTGCCGTCACCCTGTTTGCGACGAATACCCACGTCTCCATGCAACAGTCTGCCATCTACGTCAAATCCCACCACCGGCCGCGGGTTCTCCATTGAAAGTACACCACCAAGCATCACACTCCCGACCCCGGAAAAAGAAGCATACAAAAACACTGGGGAAGACGACGTCAGAGCAGTCCATAGAGGGGACAAGGGGTAGTGTTATTGCAGCCTTCACTTGTCTGGACTCGAGCAATTCTGGTCTCCGGAGTCCAGAGCAGACAGAGCTGTGAGGGCTTGTGGGGGGGATTTTCCGGGCCAAGTGCCGCGTGAGTGCCGTGTAAACCGTCTTGGTATTCTGGTTTCCTTGGTGGAGATGCTTTGATATACCGGATTCATCATCCAGGGCGTGCCGGCCTCTGGGCAGGTTTCCTGCGGCGGGTGCCGTTTGAGCCTCATTGTGGGCTCTGGTGACATTCTAGCCTGCCCCGTTACGCTTCCAAGTCTCCATGTCACTAAGCGTACCCATCCGTGAGTCTCAAAGGCTGGAAAAGGGCACAAAGGGAACGTGCCGTGAGCCGCAATGATGTGGCCCCCCCATCTGATCTCATAACGCGACAGTCATTTCCTGACGGAGTAATTGGCCGGCCCGCTTTCTTGACGGGAACTCGGGAGAGACGTATCCTTTCGTAAGCTTCTCCCGCTCGAAGACTCTCGAGTTCTTGATCTTGAGTGTCCGTACCATCAGTATAGTCAAACACTACAGTGGTGTTGAGACTCGAGAGTTGGTCACTGGTGGCGATGTGGGGACAGCAGAAACCGGGCTGACTAGGAGGAAACTTGGATGGGTGCGCCACTGATTTATTTATGGAAGGACCCTGCTTTTTGATCATCGTACTGGGTGTGCAATTTCATGTTCAATCTTACAGTCCTTCTTGACATTGTCCCCTGGCTTACTGGAGGCAATAAGAGATGTCGTCGATTCAAGGTGCGTAAGGACAACAGGAAGGGTTCATGGCTTCAATTCCCGTCACGTTTTTGACCTGGACGGTTTGTGTTTCCAGTGACATCGTTTCGTTGCGACGCTGGGGTGAGTTGATGGGATGACGCAATGGCATTTCTTGGTCCGATGGGATGCTCCTCCAGCTCCCCGTCAGGCCCGTTTGCCGGTTACCGTTTGCCAAGCAAACGTCACTAACAATTTTTAACGGTCAATGTAATCTGATCTACTCCGTAGTATGCCAGCAGGTTCCAGCTACTGCTCTCCGATGCTTTGAGTACTTTTCAACGCTTGAGCAATTGGCCAAATTGCTCCTCTACGGGTTGTCAATGCCTCGGGCGTACGAGTCTTGGCCCCCTGGCAAAGCCCTACCGACGGGTTAGACTAGGTAAGGTACGGATACGCTATCTGAGCCAGTAGGGCAGCAGGGCTTGGTACGGACTACGGAGTAATTTAGCAGAGTCCATCGGGGAGTTCATAGCGGGAGAGACAATCCGGGATCTTCCCGCGACTCCGCCAAGGGGTGGGATGCCAAAGACCGGCCCTAGGCTAGGATCGGTGGGGGAGAGGGAAGAGGAATGATGGCGTTTTAGGCGTTGAAACTATCTTCTCTTTGGATTCTGGCAGATTGACGTGTGGTTTCTCAAGGCCTGTCAAGTTGGGTCTAGAAACTGGCTACCTAAACACGAGTGTTGATGTGATGGAATTTAATGCCCAGATATTGCCAATGCCCCCATATTCTGCTCATCATATACAAAGTTCAAGGGCAGCACCGTCATCCATGAGAAAGAAAAGATTTCTACTGGATGGACCTTACTCCAAGGACCTGCCCCGACCACGCCGTCGCATGCATATTGGCCGGAACCCCATTTTGTCTTTTTTGCCCATTCTCATGCAGCGCCGCGCCGCACAGCCCACCTGGCGGACATTGACATTGTAGAAACTAAAGAGTAGAGACGGAGGGGGAAATGTTTGTTCTATCTACTGTAGAGTATCGTGAGTGTGTGTATGGTGTTGGGGCCTTTGGAAGACGGACAGTACGGAGTACCAGCGCATGGATGCATGAGAAGAGACAGCCCAAGAGTCGAAATAGGGAGAGAGATAAGACTTGATCGTTGGTCCAATGCCTCTCCCTCCCGTGCCCCGTCCGTCCAAACATCGTCAATGGATTTCCATCTGAGCTGAGTGTCTGCAAATCCCCAAATCCCTCGGGCTTGCGTCTCTCCCACCCACCCATTACGTTTGTCCATCCTGGATTGCGCCCACCCTTCCTTGCCTGGACATGCTTGGCGCTGTTCCTTTTCGACTTTCCGTTCTGGATTAAGGCGGGCGGGCATCCTTTTGCCTCCCGTCGTCCTCTCTACTTTTTCTTCACTTCTATTCCAGTCGTCAGCAAACCCCCGCAAATCTCGTGTCCAGTCAGAGCTTGTGGTTGTTTCTTTCCTTCTTCCCTTCCCTTCCTCTTCTTCTCGACGTTGAGATCCTGGGATTGCTTCATAGAGACGACCTGCTGGATCGGTTACACCGCTTATCCCGGCCGGATACCTACGACCCTTACCTTACCTCGAAACCGACCACCACCCACCCATCCACTCACCCTCCATTGTTCCTATCATCCTGCAGAGCTCTCAGGAAAAGGACGGTAACAACGGCTAGAAACCCACAACCTCGCAGTAGTTCGACCTTCCCTTCTGTAGCGATTTGCGCCCGCCCGCTTTCTTCGTGTTCCATTTGCTCAAATCTTCAATCGCCAAGCAAACACCCCGCGGGCCACACCAGGGGAGCATTCATTCTGTCAAGTGGTTGGTTGGGGCGTTGAGGGCGAGAAAAAAGGTTCTAAACAAAGAAGTCCAAACGAATCAATTCGACGACAGCTTTCCCAACCTCCGCCCAATATTGCCCATTTTCTGGTTTCTTTCTTCTTTCTCTTCTTCTTCCCAACCCCCGACCTTTGACTTCAATTCTCTGCCTCTCCCGTCGAACGGGCCGTCGTCGCAGGTGCTTGTGTCGCCGAACTACCTGAACCTTACAATCTACGGTAAAGAGAATCGACGCCTAGACGCCGCACCCGAAGGAAATCCAAGCATCCCGGGAATCCAATTCTCTGGCCGGCCCATCCGTCGCTGCCACTTACCGAGGCCGTCGCCATTGAGATACCACCACCCTCGACAAACGACGACAACCCCGATCCCGACCGACCGAACGAAGACCGGCTGTGCCACCGCACTCGAACCTCCAACTTGTCAAAGCAAGCCGCATAAGCCAGACCTCTTGGTTACCGCCGCATGATTCCACGATAGAGAGGCCCCCGCAACCTCAACCTCGCGATCGAGGCGAAACCCCCTCGCCGCCGTCAACCCAGCATGACGCGCCCGCGCATCCCCGCCCTCTACGGCATCCTCCAGTTCTGCCTCCGCCTGACCCTCGTCGTATTTGAGGTGTGCGCCCTCGCCGCCCTCATCACACTATCGAGATATGGCTTCCACTTCCCGCTCGGATACGTCACTGTAAGCTTGACATGCATCATTCCCTTGACTATGTAGAACGGTTACTAATTACCCCAAAAAAAAGTCCGTCTCAGGCATAATCTTCTCCATGGCCGAAATGGTCACCCTCGCAAACTCAACCCACCAGATCCCCCGCATGCGCACCGGCGCCATCGTCGTCGGCGATTTCGTCCTCTTCGTCCTCGGCCTCGTCGCTTTCTTCTACTTCATCATCCTCAACGGCTGGCGTACGGGGAGCCCGGACCGCGAGTACCGCGCCTGGCGCGAGGATCCGCTGCGCGTCGAAAAGGAGACGTGGGCGCCGTGGTACATGTGGCTGCAGCTCATCGCCGCGGTGCTGCATTTCCTGTACATGGCCATGCACTGCGTCGACGCGTGCAAGGAGGGCGGGCCGGAGCAGCAGCGGCGGAGAAGGGCGAGGAGGCGGGCGAGGGAGGTGGAGAGGAGGGAGAGAAGGGCGGGTATTGGGAGTAGTGATCCTGAGACGGCGCAGGTGGTGCCGAGTTGATTGTGATGGCCCTCTTGGGTTACTGGCCGACCTTTTGCATTGGGAGTTTTTTTATTGGATTGGGGGATGGGGTGTTCTTGGCGTTTATGAGATGAAAGGATACGGAGATTTCATGAGACATGGACAGACAGATTCGGTGCGGCCTTGAGCAAGTGCTGGTCTTGGCCGGGGGAAGACGAATATCCACGCTCGCGAAGGAGACTGACTACTGAGGGAAGAAATCGACATGTCTCCTTCTTCGCCTGGAGAATGACACTATTCGGATATCATGGCGCAGACACAGAGAGATATTGGATATCCGACAGCCATGTCGTAATTCTAGATGATGGTTCATCAAGCTCTTATGGAACATAGAATTCCGAGTAGCCTCCAGCACTTTCACACTATTGTAGGCACGAAAACAGACAGATACCCAGAATTGTCAATATCAAAACCAGCACAGTTCATTATACAACCTCACTTTCTCTCACTTTGCTCCTCATCATGCAACCGAGTTGACACCACTGTCACCAGCGTCGTACGTCACTTCCGTCGGATCCGGGCTCTCAGCTGTGTACGCCCCTCAAATGACGGCCACATTAGCGGCGACTTTTTACGAGAGTTTAGGGCTGCTGCGAGTGGCTTCGGACCGTTTGAAACGTTGGCCACCTTCTGCCCAGTGGTGGCGGCTTTGCGGCGCATGTCTAAGAAAGTCAATCCACAGGTCGTCGTCTGGTCTTTTGGAATAAAGGTCTCGTGGCTTCATGTTTACTTATCAGGGGCTCGGCATTTCTCAACGCTTGCCGAGTTGAGAAAACGAGAAAACGGAATCAAAACAAACGGCAATCCCTTCATGGTCCTTTTGACTCGCCAAAACTTTCATTACACGTACAACCGACAGCTTGCTTGGGCATTCCGGCAACCTTACGAGCGCTATCATTTTTTCTGGAGGAAACCCGTGCGTACCCCGAGGTCTAGCTCAGATCCCGCTTGGACTGCGCCTGTGTGATGGATGTCAAAAGGGCCATGGTCCCTTGACATTCGTACACAGACATTTGGGACCTGGGGCTAGTAGCTCGCCATGGGCGCGCTCGCGAGCTAGTGAAGCATGTCTCGGTATTCGAACAGCCAGCGGAGCCAACAGGGCCGCGGAGTCCCGACGTGATTGGTAGCTATCACCGCCGGGTATCCGGTGGGAAGAGATCATCAAGGCCACGGGGGAACCAGAGAGGCCATCTCTTTCTTCGAGTCTAAGGGACCAAGGAAAGCCGTTTAAGTGGGTTTTCTTATCGACGAGCGGAGTGTTTGGGCCTCGTATTTGGGCGAAAACCTCGTATTTCAATATAACGGGGTCCTCGGGGGTAGAATCATACACACATTGCCCAAGGGGTCAAATATCTTCTTCACATCACAGCCAAAGAATGCCTATCTACTACATTACTTAGCACCACTGTCCGCGTTCACGCCATCACGGCCCGGAGGCCGCGCGTCTCCTCCCCCGAGCCTCCGTCCCCTTTCCACACGCGACTCTCGCGCTTCCTTTCCCGCCCTCAACCCACCGTCCCTCCCCGGCCCCAAGCTGCACCCATCCCCTCGTGCCCTCGGGCACATCCCACTCCACGCTCGCAAACCCACCGCCCTCTTCAACAACCCACTTGGCACTGAACCGCCCCAGCGCCGTCGTAAACCCGGCCTCCGCCTCCGCCGGCAACCCCTCCGCCTCGCCGCCAAACGAAGCCGGCCTCAGACTCCACTCCCGGCCCGCGGGCGCCGTGACGCGCAGCCCGACGAGGTACTCCGTCATCGCGCTCGTCGGACCCGAACTCCACCCGTGCGCATGGCTCACGTAGCTGGGGTCGTCCGTGTACCCCCGGCCCTTGCGGTACCCGAACGTGCCGTCGACGAGGTACCCCTCGATCACGGTCGAGCCCGTGCCGTTGGGGTGGTTCAGGTACCACCCCCAGCTGTCGCGGACGAGCTGCATCGCGCGATCGGGGCGGCCTGCGGCGAAGTGCGCTTCGATCTCGATGCTGGAGATGAAGGGGGAGACGTTGCCTGGCAGTTCGGGGGAGGCTGGGCCGATGGGGGTCCAGTTTTGGGTCAGGGCTGTGGAGATGGAGGCGGCTTCGGGGCTGGAGGGGGAGACGAGGTTGAAGGCTAGGGCGTAGGCGTTTGCGTCTTGGGGGTAGAGGGTGCGGTTTTTGTAGCCGTCGATGAAGGCTCCCTTTGTGGGGTCCCAGAGGTGGGTGAAGATTGCTTTCTTGAGGGCGTCTGCGCGGGCGAGCCAGGTTTCTGTGAGGTTTGTCCCTGCTGGTGCTGTGAGGTTTGATGTGCGAACGGCGGGAGCAAGCTCCGCGAGAAAGGCGCCGGTGGTGAGAGTGCGGTAGAGGAGCATGTTCGGCGCGCTGCCATTGAGTGAGTTGACGTACCGGGCCCAATCGCCCGCGGCCGTTGCATTCAGGATCCCCGTCTCGGGTATGATCTTCCCGTAAATGTAGTCCATCGCCTTCAGGTACGTCGCCCAGTTCGCCGCCAGCCAGTCCGTATCACCAGAAAACAGCACGTAGTTGTACGCGCCAATCATGGTCCACATGTGGTACGCATCGCTCGTGGCGTCCAGATACGGCGGGCCCGCGCGGGGGAAGATGCCCGAGTCCCGCTGGAAGTCAAACATTGTCTGGATGGCGTTGCGCGCGGACTCGAGGTCGCCGGTGCTGACGAAGGCGGAGGGTACGGCGACGCCCATGTCACCCGGCCAGATCCAGCGGTCGCGCTTGGCGCCGTCGAGGAGGAGGGAGGAACCTACGCCGAGCCAGGCGTCGTTGGACCAGCCGCCGGACGTGATGTCTTCTGTGAGGACGCGGCCTGTTTCGGGCGGTGCGGCGTTGGTTTGGAGGGTGTAGGCGCCCGAGTACCAGATTTTGTTGAGGAGGGGGTGGGAGGAGTGGAAGTAGCCTTGGTAGGCGCGGAGGTTAGACCAGGTTGGTTGGAAGACGATTTCGAGGGAGACGTCGTCGATTGTGAGGGTCTGTGACGAGGTGTTCGTCATGAGGTAGAGCGTGAGGTATCGGAAGCCGCCGCGGAGCTGGGGGAAGGGGACGGTGTAGGAGCCCGGGCCGGGGACGGTGATTTGGTGGAAGAGGCCGCCGTCGACGGAGATGAGGGTCTGTCCCGGGCCGCGGTAGTTTCCGTTGGAGTTGTCCGAGTACTCGCCGATCCAGTTCTTTGCTTCCGTCCAGGCGAGGCCGAGGGTCACGGGCTCGGTGGTGTTGCCGGTGCCGGTGCCGGAGAGTGTGTAGTTCACCGAGGTGAGGCCGCCGACGAGGACGCCAAAGTCGAAGACGAGCGCGGAGCCATTGCCGGTGAGGGTTTGTGACTCGGGAGAGGGGAAGGAGGCGAGTTGGTCGCCTGTCGCGAGGGAGAGGATGGACTTTGGGCGGGCTGTGCGGGAGTCTGGGGCGTATATGTTTGCGTCCCAGGGGCCTGGGAAGGATGCTTCTGTTGGGTGGGTGCAGGTTGCGTTGCGCCAGCAGGATTGGGCTGCTGTGTTCGTGAAGAGAAGTGCGAGACAAAGGAGGAGAGAGGACGATGAGGAGGAGACCATTGTGGACGGATGTGGTGCGGTCTGGCACCCTGCCTAGTCTTGAGTCCTAGACGTGAGGCGGAAGAGAGGTGAGGTTGGTCGGTTCGTGATGTGTTGTGCAGCTTCATGGGCTTTTGGGGTGGTGTATCGCGGCATTACTACCCCGAGGCAAGCGTATTGATGTCGTTTCTCCCCTGACCCAGGTACCGGGGCTCGAAGTGATGCCAATGCTTCGAATCAGGCTAAGTAGAGAGTCTCCGCAAGGTCCCTCTATCCTTGGTGTCATTGTCATCTCGGGCACAGGTTTCTTGATGGAAGTGGTGGGCACGAGGTGATGTGGTATTTCCTCCGGCCCCATGGGGTTCGGTGACTTCGGGTCAATGATGGGTGGTTAGGTTTGGGGAACTTTCTGCAGCTCTGCAGCCGAACACGAGTCGTGGTTCCTCTGGATCTTGAGCAGGGGGCAGACAGGGTGGGAGTCGATCGCTTGGCAGAGAGAAGCAGGGGAGTCTCCGGCAATATTCAAGGAGCAAATCAAGAGAAGAGAAGACGGAGAAGAAGGAGAAGAAGAGGATCAATGGGAAGAGACGGAGGGGAAGGGTGCGGGGTTTGAAGGAGGAGTCTTGCAGCTAAGTTTGTGGGGTAATCTGGAGAAGTGGAACATTGTTTCTTGGCGTCCCCTTCTCTTAGTCGATTTCTGAGTTGTGTTAAGCTGGTTCATCTGAAGTTGTCACCATCTGATGTTTGAGTTAACTTGTCCACACCTGAGTTACTGGTCTAGGTTCCAGATTATGATCGTCAGTTCAGACTCTGACCCTGCTTATTGGTTTTGTGAAGGTCTTTGCTCTACTCAGATTGGTCCTGAAGAGCTAATGGGGATATTTAATACCAAGCAAGAGTGTTTATCCATATGAGTTGATTGACAACTGAATAAGAATAGGATTTACAAGGCTGGGCAAGCCCCGCGTGCCAAGATCTAAATATATACTAGAATTGTATAATCCAACAACTATCTTACGCCTTGGAGATGGTGACCTCAGTCTGTCCGCCAGACAAGTCGACGAGATATCCTCCTCTGGCAACGCTCGCCCCAGACACCGTAAATTTGGCATCGCCCGACGTCGTCTCAAGCCATACAATAGTCGAGTTGGCCTTGAGCGCCGCCTCAGATGCCGCAGCGCCAACACTCAACTTCACAGTCTGGCCCTCGCGGTCATAAGTAACAGTCTGAATCGCACCGGCGCTGAGATCAACCTTCAACCCCAGATCCGCAACAAACACCCGCCTTCGCACCGCGTCCCTAGGCTCAGCAACCACAGAAGTCTCAGTCGACGAAACGACGTTGCCGCCAAACACGACCTCGCCGTACGTCGCGTGGTTTACGATATACACGCCCTGGCCGAGACCCAAACCCAAGAACCCGAGACCGTAGTCGCCGGTATACGGGTCCCACGCCAAATGCTCCGGGAACGAGTGGAACGCCGCCGAGGGGCAGCCCTCGGCGTCAATGTTCGTCAGGGGCGCCGTGTTGCCGGCGAAGGCGACGCGAAGGGCGTCGACGTCGGACGGGTTGCGCTCGAAGTGGTGCAGCATCGGGAGCGAGTTGAGGCCGGAGCCGTAGTGGTGGAGCTGGCGCTCGATGCCCTGGTTCTTGGCGCCGTAGAGGAAGTCCCAGTAGCGGCGGGCGTTGCCGTTCCAGCCCCAGTGGGCTACGGTGGGCATGTAGGCTCTGATGCTGTTGATTGCTTTGATGGCGGTGTTGTTGTGGCCAAAGTACCTGTTGCTTCATGTTAACTGTTGTGTGTCAAGAGTTTGGTGATCTGGGCTGAAAGAAGCTTACTCGGTCCAATAGTAGACGCCTTCCTGGCCAGTACTATCCCACGCCATCTCGCTGCCAAAGGGAACAGCCAGCGTCTCCCAGAACTCGGCGCGGAAGCGCATGTTGGCTTCAAAGGTAGTGGCCTCCTGCGTCATGTTCTCCCTCTTGAGGTCCTCGAGCAGCTCCGCAAACACCGTCTCGCCCATCAACCCAGTCAACCCGTAGTCGCAGTCCGCCGCGCCGTTCTTCATGCAGTGCGTCACCGTGTTGTACGCTTGCGTCAGGTACCAGGTCCAGTCAGCGCGTGTCTTGACCTGCGGGTAGTCCCTTGCCACGCGGTACATGGACCAGTACGCCACCACGGGATGGACGTAGTTATACGCGCGCACGGTGGTGTATGCTCTCTCTTTAGTCCACGACGCCTAGGAGGTCTAGTCACGGGAGGCGTCATAGGTGTAGTTGACGGCGTCGGGCTGGTAGAAGAAGGTGCTCGCGCGCACGGCAAAGGTATCGTTGGCCGGCTGGATCGTGCCGACAATGGTGTCGTGGATGAAGTCGTCCAGGACCGCGACCTCGGCTTCGACAGGCTGGACGAAGAGCTTCGTGGCGGCGGCGACGTAGGCGCCTGTGCCGCCCTCGTCACTTAGACCCGCGATCCAGACGCGCTCGTCTTGGGTGACGATGGCCTTTGCTTCCTTGTCGTAGCCCATGATGGACGGCGCGCGGCCAAAGGGGTCCGAGGTGTCGGTGAAGTGCGCGGCGGTGGTGAGGAAGTGGCCAAGGTCCGCCACCGTTTCCGGCGCGGGCTTGGTGATGTAGTACTGCACCACCTGCGTCTTGCCGTCCTCGTAGGTAATTGTTACCTTTGCGCGGCCCCAGGCGCCGGCGGTCGGCGTGAGGAGGTACGGGGAGCCCTTTGCGGCGGTGTCCTGCTTGATGGTGAAGGCTTGGCCGTCGATGGTCTTAACCGGGGACGAGTGCGTGAGGTAGAGTCTGGCTGTTAGATCGGTGGGCACGACGTAGCCCGGGATGCCCACGGCGAGCGGGATCTCCGCCTTTGTGACGGCGGCCTCGATGGTCTGGATGCTCTCCGCGGCGACGAACCTGAGTCCGACAGAGTATGTTTCCCCGGCCTCGAGCGTCTTCGAGGTGGGCGTATTCCAGGGCGTCGCGCCCTTCCACTCGGTCTCCGCCCACGCCTGGGAGTGAATCATCCACTCATAAGTGCCTTCGTAGGTCTGCGACTGGTAGTAGTAATCACCCTGCGGCTCCCCAAGAAGTCTCCACGCCTCGAACGGACTCGAGCCCAGCGGCGCGACCACAAGGGCGTTGCCGAGGCCCTTTACGGGGGAGACGCGGACGTAGCCCGCATCGAGACCGATGTACGGGTCCGCGAGGGAGCACTTTGCCTGCGTCTCCTCGGCCGACGGGCGCGAAAAGATGTTGTTGATGGCGATAGGCAGACCCAGGGCGCCGAGCTCGACGGTGTCGTTGGCGGTGTTGGTGAAGTTGACTCTTAGAGCGAGGCCGTCGCCGGCGGGGAGCCACTCGCGCGTGACGGTCAAGGGCACGCCCGCGGGCAGCGTCGCGGCGAGGTCTGCACCGGCAATCACGCCCGGGGCGAGGTCCGCGAGGGCTTTGACGGGCTTTCTGGCTTGGGCGGAGTCGACGGACGTCCAGTTGCCGGCGCCGTCGAGCTTGAAGCGGAAGGTGACGTCGCCGATGTGGTGGGCGTAGTTGAAGGTGAGGTTGGCGAGGAGGTCCGAGGGGAGGAAGTCAAAGTCGGTTCCGGGCTTGAGGGAGGCGAGGGTCTGGGAGTCCTTGACGAGCTGGCCGGTGAACTGGCCGGCTTTGAAGTCGAGGAAGCCGTTTGCTACGCCGAGGTCATCGCTGGATTGGGCGTTGACGAGAGTCGTCAGCGCCAGCGTGAGGGCTGGGAGGAGCTGTGTCCGAAACATCGTGAATGATGTGGCTGACCGTTTCGATTTGATCGATCACAACGATGGCTGATGCTTATTCTAGCCAAGGCGGGAGGCGCATTCTATTTATCATTGCGTACTCCGTATGGGCACCAAGAAATGCCCCCATCATCAGCGAGGTAGCATTTCTGTACTGATCTGCGTCATGGACCGCTAATTTCCCCATGGTTTCATGCGATCTGGAGCCTGTCACCCATTGTAGAAGCTCGGGAACCATTGATACGAGCCAGGGCGCTCTAACATTCGGTCGCATCGTCTGACCTTGCGCGCCTTGTCGGCTATTACCCAATGATCGACAGGTCCGGTTGCTGTTCTCTGCAATCTGGCGAGATGGAGGGGTTGCCGGATGTAAATGTCCATGTACGTGAGCGGGGCGGCTAGTCTTTACTTTGCGAGAGCGGATACGGGAATCAAGTCGAGGGTATATTAGTGCTTGTCTTCCCTCTCTCCCCTTCCATTCGTGGAGCCTTAACGTCCCCGTTTGAATTGCAATTAGTTCATTGCTGGGGTAGCGAGTTTAGATCGGGACTGAACCCGAGTTGCGTACTCCGTATGTACTGTTTGGGTCGATCGGTCGCGAGGATGTTGGTTGCAACGTAGCTCCACTAACCAGTCTGGGGTGTTAGTTCTGTTGATTATCTGATAACTTGGCGCCGCGGTTGCGAATGGCCTAAAGAGGAACAATGCAAATTGTCAACCTAGAGTTGCTATGGTAAAAGTCTTGCTTCTTTCAACTTGGCTGATTATCAAAGTATAAGGTTTTCTGGCTTATGTGGGATGTTTCACCACGCCGAAGTCGGTGTTGCCGATATTAATCGACTCAGGAGATATAAAATTAACTTTTAAAGGGAATGAATTAAGGGTGCATTCTTCTTACAAACGACAACGCCCAAAGAGACCCACAACTTCATGCTTCATCCTGGACCATTGTGAATGACATCCACTCATTGTCTTCCCACTCCATTGAATTAACGACGTCTATAATTTGCTGCGTCGTCAAGTCCTCTGCCTGACTACTGCTGTATTTGCTCAACTCTCTGTACGCCGGCAGCATTGTCTCTTGACTCAGTGGCAATCCCGTCTCCGCCGGCAGAAGGGCCGGTGGGAGAGAGGCTGGTGCGTCTGTCGGTTGTTGCCAGTCTGGTAGTGGCACTGACTGTTGCTGCTGCTGTGCGACAATGGTTGTCGAGTCGGCTAATAGCCTCGGTCGGGTGACGTCGAACTCGAGGAGCATCTCCTCCAGTTTCTGCATCTCGTTCTTCCTGAACTCGGCGATGAGGTTGCCGCTGGCTACCATTTCTTCGATGATGGCGTGCGATTTATCGAGCCAGGGGACTTGGCTCTCTATCAGACGCGAGTCGACCCCGCGGGCGACGAGCAGGGCGACTGTCGATACGAAGAGCGAGTCTAGATCTAGCGGAAGGAATGTTTCTAAACCAGACATTAGAGTGATTACTCGACTGGAGCTGCCTGATAATACTGACCGAGGAGTCCCTGCGCTCTCAGACGGTCGAGGATGTTTAGAATCTGGATACCGGACTCGGCGCACATCTGAAGCGGATTCCGAACTTTTGGCGATGCCATCAATGAGTCGGCCTCAAGCGGAGAGTTGAATCTCTTGATCAGACAGCATAAGAGAAGAGGTCGGGTCGCCAGAATGATGCACTTAACCATAAAATTAGCACAAAACTCAAAAGTCAAGTCTAAAAAGTGCCGACACAAAATTGCTCACCTGGTAGTATAGGAGATGCAGGTGGGCAGAAAGTCTCGAAATGCCGTCGAAACGCTCATCGGCAAATAGGGGAAATGAAGTACGCAGCTCATCGGCCACAGCGACGATGCTTTGCAGCACCGCCTTTGTGCTCAGAACAAATTTCTTGTTCAGGCGGCCTTTCGCGCCGTAGACGGCTAGATGTGGGGAGACAAGCAATTAGCATTTGGAACCTCAAAAGATGAAGATAAAGTATGCTACGAAAGGCTTGGACGTACTGCTACTTATCTCTGCAATGATTCGAGCAAACTTGATCTGCATGCTCAGTGCGGTGGTGCGGTGAACGGAACCCGGATAGGATGGGAGCTGGCAAAAGACGCCCTCGTCCAGAGTCGACTGAGGCAACCCCATAAGAGAAGTCATCTGCCGGTCGAGAACGTAGACTGTCCACCAGATCTTGCGACATCGTTGGACTAGGCCTGGACCCAAGTCCATTATTGGCATATCTGTGTGCATCCCATGGTTCATTGCCACGCTTTTGGCTTGCCCAATCTATTTGACTCTGATTAGTCTCGAGCGTGATTATCAACTTTACGTCTCTTGATATCATAGAACTCACAAAGTTGTGCGCAGCATGTCGAAAGTCCAGCGCTTGATAATACCACGCCATCGAGCATAGAATCTCCGTAGACATGATAGGCTCCTTACAGAGCGCCGTCACATCAGGAAGAAGCTGCAACGCCCGCACGAAGAAATCTGCCCCGGCCGGTCTGTTGTTCCCATGCGTCTTTCTCTGGATGAGGCTCTTACCAAAAGCCAAAATCACGAGGAAGTGGATGTACCAGAGGCTATTCTCCTCTGCCCGGTCAGTCGAGGACTTGCCGTAAAACGTCTGCATGTGGAACATGAACTCTTCCTCCTCAAAGAGATGGAACATTTGCCCGCAGTGAAACTTAACGGCATTGATGAGGAAGATGGCATAGTCGTGGCTCGGTATGAGTCTGTTGTCCAGCATCTGCGTCGTTCTGGAGCCGTCCCAGCCGAGGTCGTAGGCGAAGCCGTCGAAAAGGAGGCTGTTTGTTGGAAGAGGAGATTGGCAGACGTGTTCGTGTGTGACGCTTAGGACTTGACGGGAAAAGGACCAGTTTGAAGAAGAGCCAAGGAAGTCTAGGCTTGGATGAGTTGTGTGTTGTAAGGTGCAGTTACTAGAGTGAAGAACTCACACGGTTGTCCATTAGACTCAGACATGCAGAATCGAGATGGCGTTGCAGTCAGAGGGTTTGTCAAGTCTGGGCCATCTCCATCTCCAGGCGGTGAGTTTCCGCCTGTCTCGTCTGGCGTGTGATAACTTCGTCTGCGCTCATCGAAGCGTGACGGGTTATTTGGATCATCTAGCTGAATGAGCATGGGCTTGACTCACACTCAGCCAGGAGACTGTACCTTCACGACACGCGACGGCATCATCGTCGCCATCGGCATGCCTCAAGCTTTCCTCCACTAATGCCCTTGCTTGAGCGCGCTCCAACTGTGCCACTTTTTGTTGCAACTCGGATAGATATCTGTGACAAAAATACCATGTCAGAGAAGTGCAACCTAATCGAGTGTGTGTCGACTATTGCATTAAGTCACTACTCACCCCTGCGTTACCATAACCTTGTTGTCCCGCTCGTCAAAGATACATGTCAACCGCCTCTGCGTGCAATTGTTGCACGGGTGAAGGCCTGAGCACTTGATCTTTTGCCTCCGACATCGCGAGCAGCTGGTGATGACCTATCAGTAAGGCCATGCCTCATGAGTAGTGAGGGGGACTCGATGTAACGCACGCGTAAGATGATCGTTTCGTGATACGTCGTTGAGTGTTAGACGACTCCATTTCTAAGGCCACAAGAACTTATTTCCCAACTTGGCTCGAAACTCGGAAGCACTTCCAGAGGCTGACAGCGTAGGGCAGCGAGAGCTGTGGTGTACGGTGGATAAGGTATCCAAGTGACGTCTCGCACAGAAGCCAGAAAACTAGAGATATCGGAAGGGCAGTCCGAACCTCCAACAATCAGGGTGCGGGGTTTCGCACTACTGTTGCCCATAGCATTTCTTAGTTCAGCGTATTCCCGGCAGTCCATGTCCGAAAGCGAAGTAGTTCAAGGTGGCTGATAACACTGAGGGCATGACTGGCCCGCTTAGCAAGGGAATCCCGAACTTTGGCTATCTCCAAATTCCTATTCGAGCATTGGTTTCTTTGCTGTTGGTTCCATGCGGGGTGCATTGAACCCGTCGCAAGCCGCAGCCAAGCACGGAGAGATAGCACTGCGGACGGCGGGGGTGTTGACGTGGGGTCACCGTTATCGCTGCTTCCGAGTTCAGATGCGATGCTATTGGTCTGTTCATTCTCCAACCTAACACACGGCATGAGAATAAAGGATCCCACAACTTCACAAGAAGTACGCAGATGCAAGCTTTCTAGTCTTACCAGGTTGACTCTGGGGTTAATAGCGGTTGAAATCAAAACATAAATATCGGATTCCTCATAAAGATCTGAGCTTACCTACTTATTACTTACTATAAACACCGACCTACATGTTGTTGCCAATCATCCCCCTCGAACAACATTGATACTAATGCCTTCAATGTAACGATTTGGGAGTTACGGGATTTGGCCGTAATTACATGGGCTTTTCTTCCCAGACTGAGCTTTCGGCAATTAACAGTAGGCTCCCATCACGTCAAATGAAGCAGAAGTCTAGAGGAAGGCAATTCTTCTATCTAAGCATCGTATGATAGAATAGGCTATCACTGCCCTCTGTAAATTTCATCTCGCTTTGCTGCGTGTATCCATGGAAAACCTCTGGTCCAGGGTTTCGCGGCTACTAAAGCAAGAGGCGGATCTGTCGATTGCATAACGACCCGGGTACCTCCACCTTGATTTCTTCCAGGCCCCTCTCAAACCGATGAGTCTGGAGCCAAGGAAGCACATTTTCATCGGTGGTGAGGTTTTCGCTAACGCCCTTCAGACCCACAACAGGAATCTTCGCTCTGTTTGTGAAATACGCCTTGAACTTGGCGTAATCCAGCGAGTCGCTTAGCATGATTTCCTTCAGCTTTTCAGGCAGTAGCACAAGGTCGGCTTTTCCCTGATTTTGCCCCTGCAGCTTCCAGTGGACAATGTGAGCTAGTACAGCAAGGATGAACTCCTTACAGTTCTCTTTTTGACGGCTGCCGCTTGGCGCGTTAACCCGAATTCTGAACGAGACACCTCCGTTCAGAAGAAACGTCACGGTTCCGGCGATGGCAGCGCCGTTGGTGATACTTTTCTCCAAAATATCCACGTAGGTAAGAGCCGCAGTCCTCACCTGATCTAAAGAATAATTGTTAGTAAGAGGCTTGAGGCGATCAAAATGGACCATCAACCTGGTCACTCACCAGGCGTCAGGAACGGCTTCTTTGCATCCGCCATGATGATTGATGGGCACAACGTGCTATTTTTCGTGTGTATATTCGAGTATTTGAAGCTAGAGCTTGCTCCTTGAATGAACGTGCTGCCTGGACATTCTTGTTCCTGGTTTGATCCAAGCTCCTTCGTGTTGCATGTGATGTGCTGAAATCACTGGAGAAAGAGACGATGGAGAAGATAGAATCAGTGAGAACTGCTTGCTGGTTGCATGTATAAAGTCCCATCCTTAAATAGTCGGAATCGGTTAGCAGACAAAGCAACCGACGGTTCCACGAAACGCTTCACCGAAGCTTGAATAGCATCGCTTGGCTCTTTGTGCCCTCTATGACCATCCAGATCATTTGATCATTCGTACTTTCCAAGACTCTCCCATTTCGTCATCCAGTGAAATCACTTGGGCGAGACCGCCCCATTTCTGTGAACAGGTTTTTTGGAGCCTGAATAACAATATCCTGGGTTGAAAGGTTCTTGCGACGATGTTGTAGAGGATGAATACTAGTACGTATCAAGACAAGAGGAAGGGGTGAAATCCTTTGGGAGGGGGGAGTGATCAGATGTTCAGTGAAACAACATTGAATCTCTGAAAGAATGACGATGAACAGGCTTCGACAAAAGAAGGAACAGCCATTTAAAACATAAAAGATCACCAAGTAGTGTAGCCCGAGCGAAACGCCGGCCTGGTGTACCGTAGTACAAGCGAGAGCATAAAGAAAACATAGGATGAGACGGAAGTGAAGGGGATATGAACGTATTCGAATCGCAACGACAGTACGACGGGAGTGAAGTGTTGACAAAGACCGGAGGTGGTGTAACGCAATGACGCTACCAAGAAGTGATGGAGCGGGGTGGCGCAAGTTGTCATCGGATCCGGTACCGCTTCGGGAGGCGTTTAACACCGGAGGGGTGTGGGGTCCGGTCACCGACAATGATATGGTAAGGCTAACCAAAAGACGATGTGGGCGCCGGGGTAATGCGGGCCTCGAGAGAAGTGAGGAATGGAGGCGAAGCATAGCGATCCCAAGCTGGACGTCTGATTTGGGATCGATCTTACTGGACGCTTTGCCCATGTGCCGTCACAGCAGCTTTCGGGTTGGCCCTCTCCAAGCGTGGACATCGGCATTGCCATGCGACCGGCCATGATCAGAACATCAAGCCGCATAGAAAGTTTGAACGAGCTGAAATTCCACAGGCCAAAGAAGCTTTTATTGGGGCTACTGACTTAGTAGTCATTTTTGAAAGCTTTTGAGCACATGCTGCGATTCTTGAAAGCTCTGCCGCATTTTCCGTCCTTAGGTTCACTCACCTTATGAGTCAGGCCGCCTCAGAGTTCAGAATAGAAGTCAACACTCCACATCTTGCTGCCGCCGAAACATTGTCTGCCCATCCAAGTCTTCTGATATAGCTATGATGGATGGGAGCCTTCGACTGGAGATTTACTGGTACCGCTGAATAGAAAAATGAAGGCCACCAAAGTGAGATGCCTTGCAATCTTGGAGACCGGCTCGCCTTTGCTGAGAAGTTTCGATATAGATCAAAGGCAAAGTGACGACTTTTAAAGTCATGTGGCGGTTCCAGGTGTTGGAATCAAGTCAAAGTTGACACCAGTAAAAGTACTGAACTAAGTAGTCTCCTACGCTGATAGCTCGTGGGGCGCTGCCTCCTCCTCATCGTCCTCATTCAATGGACCTGAACATTAAACTCCAGATAGTTACGATAGGAATTGATTCACTCACGCTCTTTCGATGTAATTGGCCTTTTAATCAGAGCGTTATGATGATTCGCCTTCTCTGTGTGCTTAAGTCGTGATCGTCAAGCATTATCGAGAGTGGACCTTCGATTGGACTCATTATTTACCCCCCCCCCCCCCTCCAAAAAAAAAATCTTTCCTGGTTGCAATGTCATTATTCCTTCCGAAGACGTCCAGGAAAATTACGTCAAACATTGAGATGGATTGCTGGCTTGTTTCCTTGAGAGTGGTCTTGGAATCCGGACGACTTCGAGTTCACAACAGGGGTGTCATGCAAGTTCGGGCCATCCGAGAGATAAGCGTCAGAAATCGGAGAGCTGCCCGGAGTAACGTAGGATAAAGCAACGATCTTCAGTGGCATTCAGCACTTCAATTTGGGTTCAAGGGAACACTCCGATTTGCATCCTGTTGGCAAATTGTCCGATTGGTGCGGATATTTGCTGTTCGAACCAAGTCAACCTTCCCCGCTTCGCCCACAAAGGAGGTCGACTCAACCTACATGACGTCTTGACGGGCAGGCGTTGTGATCATCAAGTGCCTGATCGAATTGCTATATGATTCTGGCGTTGCAATGGTGTGGCCGGGATGTCAAGATACGCCGAGACTACAAATTTGCCATGATAGAGGGAATACGAGGCCACGTCCAAGTTGTGGGAGGTCCGTCCACGGGCACTGCGTGTTGCATTATCGAGCTTCCTACTTCGTTAATCGAACTGAATGAACCATGCCTAGCAGCGAGATTAAATATCACGGAAGTCCAAAATGAAACAAAAAAAAAGAAGAAGAAGAAAAAGTAGTCATTCTTGAAAAGCTATCGAGTTCATTGACATTTGACTTCAATAATAGCAATATGATGCTTCAAAGATTGCTGGTGTCTCTTCTCGCTGGGGCAGCAGTCCCCGCCATCGCAGGTGTATTGCCTCCGAGGCAAGCACCGAGTGCTGTAGAGGGCGTGACAACCATCACCAGTCCAGGAGGC
The DNA here is from genome assembly GCF_030869305.1 of Colletotrichum tamarilloi. Lineage (NCBI taxonomy): Eukaryota > Fungi > Ascomycota > Sordariomycetes > Glomerellales > Glomerellaceae > Colletotrichum > Colletotrichum tamarilloi. Next base: position 138,990 of record NW_026849464.1, read on the forward strand.
TCGCAAATACGCTACAAACAGCCTGGAAAGGATGGCGTTTGTGAGACTACCCCTGGAGTCAACTCTTACAGTGGATACATCGATATTGCCCCGGACGTGCATGTCTTCTTCTGGTTCTTTGAGTCGCGCAGAGATCCTGCAAATGATCCGGTGAGTTATTCACTAATCCGACGATGATCGCATTCACAACAATGACCATCTAATTTGAAGGTGACGCTTTGGCTCAATGGTGGTCCTGGTTCCGATTCCTTAATCGGTCTTTTTGAAGAGATTGGGCCTTGCGAAGTGGTTGAGAACATGACCACCGTACTTCGAGACTACGCTTGGAATGAAATATCAAACGTCTTATTTCTCTCACAACCAGTTGGAACAGGTAAGCCCACGTGAAGTTCTGACTTAGGTCCACAATCTAACATGAACAGGGTTCTCCTACAGCGAGAAAGAGGTGGGGTTTCTTGACCCTACATACCTTCTAGTAGACAAGGAGCCAGAAACCTCCGATGAGCGCCTAGGCCGCTGGTCAGTCATCGACCCTACCAAAGAAGACACCAGTCGTCTGGCTGCTGTCACTTGTTGGGAAGTGGTGCAGGGGTTCTATGACGCCTTGCCGCAGCTAAGCTCTTCTAACATTTCTTCGATCGATTTTCACCTCTGGGCTGGTAAGCATTCATCTACAACATGAAAGGAAGGGTTTTGACTAACAATGAGACAGAGTCATTCGGAGGGCATTGGGGTCCGGCGTTTTACACCCTATTCAACGAGCGCAACTCTGAACTTGAGCAAAGCACTCCGGTCGGGCGCAAACTCAACTTGAAAAGTCTCGGCATTGTTAACGGCATCGTGGATGAGCACGTGCAGACCAAATACTTGCTTGACTTCACTCGAGGCGAAAACAATGGTTATGGCATCGATCTCATCAACGACACGATCTATGAATACGGCAAGTGGAACCGAGATCGCCCTGGCGGCTGCCAAGAGAAGCTTGACTACTGTGACTATCTTGAACGCGACTCAATTGTTCGACGGTCGGCTTGTTCTGCCGCACAATTCATCTGCCAATCCGATGTTGAGGGCATGTACTACACTTTCAACCTGGAAGGCCGAGGAACCTATGATATCGTAAGGAATTTCGTTGTATCTTGAGGGAAAATAGAGCTTACCCTTCTCAGCGATTCCCATCTGGCAAAGATGTCCCACCTGACAACTGGCGAGTAAGTTGTGTTATCTAGAAACCCGAGACTAATTAGTATCAAGACTGACTTGAGTGACCAGCCCTGGCTGAACACCGCCCAAGCACAAAACGCGCTTGGTGTTGATCTAAACTACACGTCAAGCAATCTGCTCTACACTGCTTACACCCTTTCAGGTGACTTTGCGGTTGGATATCTTCCGGATGTTGAAAAGCTTCTTGAACTTGATGTACAGGTGTCGTTAGTTTACGGTGATGCTGACTACATCTGCAACTGGCTGGGAGGCGAGGCGCTCTCACTCACGGCCAACTGGTCCGGGGCTGAGAAATTCCGCGACGCAGGCTACACCAGCTTGATGGTGGATGGTGAAGCCTATGGCGAAACTAGGCAATACGGAAAACTTAGCTTCACTCGAGTGTGGAATGCTGGACATGAGATACCTTGTAAGTGACTTCGTTTCGCGGCTCGTACCGAAGTAGCCATAAGTCTCGATTTAGTGAACGCTAACTCTCAGTAGACTTCCAACCAGCTGCTGCTTTCCAGATCTTCAACAGAACCAGTAATCGTTTCGATATCGCCACGGGACAAATCAGGATCAACCCTGATAGTACGTATCAGACGAATGGAACCGCCAAGACTACCAAGACAACTTCACTTCCGCCTTTGCCGGCACAGACATCAGCTTGAATAGCCAAAAGAGACTTCCATGAATCTCGTGAGACCTGAGAGCCAGGCAACGAAACAAGGCCCCATTCGACTTGGTCGTTCTGCTTGGGGTCTAGAGATATGGGATGTCGACCTGTGGGGACTAGGGTATGGAGGATCTGGGTTATTGCTCTGATCTTGACACTGTTCAAACTTAGGATAGTGAAGGAAACATCTATGTTGAGGAAGATCATTGCAATTGACCTGTCAATCGGTCGGAAGTCAAAAAGTGATAAGCTTCTGATAATATGATCGATAGCTGTCCAATCCATGTAGCTCACTTCCAAGCCAAAGAATGAAGAGAAGGGTTTCAGGAGTTTAATTTAATTAAGGTCAACTTAATTAAGGTCAACTTTGCAAGAAGGACTGAGACTCGGCTCGATGCAGACTTACTGATCAATGGCTTGCGTTATAAATATTTCTTATGAAAGCTATTCGATAGGAAGGACATAAAGAACTAGTAAGTAAGTAAGCCAAAATATGCCTTGTCGAAACCGAGTATCAGAGAGTAAGATGAATTCTGTCAATCAAGAGATATAACACTTTCAGTAGGACATCAATAAGTCGAGGTAATAGTCGCGAGAATGTTCAGCGCTGAATGTGATCCAACTTCAACTTTTCAGCGCGCCCTCTAGTCCTTACGTGCAGTCGAATCTTCTCGGTTCTCAGTACAGGGAATTGTGCTATGTGCAGCTTTGCGGTGCCGTATGGAACCAAGCGGGCCACAAATGTCTCCCCGTGCACAGCTGTATCGACTGCACTGGGGTCTGCTGCTGTTCCGTTCTGAACAGGCCAATCTACCCAAGCAGCCTCAACCTCGAGATATACGGGCGAAGTGCCTGAAGCCCAAATCGGGTTCGGAAGAGCAGCCACCTGCCTCTCAACTCCTTCCACCCAAGGGTCTCTTTCAACGATCACTTTGACGCCCTTTCTAGGGTCAACTCCAATGTTCCAACGAGAATTCGGGAGGTAGTCGTGATCACGGCACGCTTTTCTCCACGGCCCATCGTCTTGATCGCTGACATTTGCAAGTTCTGTACAATCGGAGCTTTGGTCTTTGTAGTTGCGTGGAAGTCTCGTGATCGTCTTGTGGCCGACTTCGTAAGCATAGAGCAAGGGGCCATAGTAAACGCTGACAGACTTGTCGTCGTGTTCCTTGACCCTCACATCCGCGTTCAGCGTGACAAAAATGACAAATTTTCCTCCAGAAGGTATCTGTACACGGTGAAAGAATTCTGAATCTCCGTTTCCAGCAGTCGAGCCGAAAGGTTGCGTTTCTCGTCGAGACTGTGATTCGTTTCCACATAGCTCTATTGTGGAGGAGCTCGATGACCAATGTGGAACTCGGATCAGGAACTCGAAGGACTCTCGCGCATGGATAGAATAACGCAATGCGCAGGGAACAAAAGGGTAGTTTGATTCGCAATTGATGCTTATTCCGTCGATGTCCAGTCGAGAAGGAATGAGATGGGCATGGACCACTGAAGGCTCGCCATGGCTTGTCTGACCTCGGAGAAAGGCGTTCATCAACATCTTGGGGTATGCGGTAGGATGATTGACAGTACAGCAAGGCTTTCATATCCTGTTAGTAGAAAGACCCATGATGTCTAGACGGACCACTAACAAATTCTGGCTCTAGTCCAAAGACATTGGCGTATCGACAGACATCGTAAAATGGCGTCTTCTCGTCTTTGGCAAGTTCCAATTCACAGGCCCACGGCTGGTTAACCTGAGTGATGTATTGATGGCTCCACCAATCCTCACTAATTCCAGCTGGAATGGCGTTGAACGCTGCTAGTTCCACCCGGTCGGCCAAGTCATTGTCCCCAAAGAGTTGGTAAAGGTATGACAATGAGAACATAAGCTCGACGGAGCAACAAAGCTCAGAGCCCCGTTGAGGAGAGAGGCCACCGATGTACTCATCGCTACTGACTGATCCGGCGGGAGTTCCATGATATTTGAAGGTCTTGCGCACAGCATCTCTGGATAAGTTCGCCAACTCAGGAGATGGGTGCATTCGATATAGATGAGCTGGATAACGGAGTCCTGTGTATGTGATGTCAATATCAGCGTGCGTCTCCATCTTAGCGACTAACCTTGCGCAACATTGACACCGTGCTTGAAATTGAGAGACTTATATCTGACAGATGGCTCTTGTGGAAAGTCTTTCCCGAAGAAGATGGTCCAATCTCTTTCCATTATTCGAGATCCTTGCCACATCATCTCCATGACCTCCCAAATGATTCTGCGATCTTGAGTATCATGTGTTTGGTCGTAGAGCCATTGAAGAGTTAGTGCTAGCTCATGGGCGCGGGCAAGACCAAAGAGCTGTAAGTCGAAAACATCGTCCTTCTGTGGGATATACCCCGCATAGTTATCCTTGAGCATGGCGTGCACTAGTCTAACAAAACGGAAGATCGCGTTCATGATGGTCTGCCGTTTTGAGGAGTCCGCAATAGCATGATTCATGAGGCCTTGCAGCAAAAGACAGCGCGCCCAGATACCGCGAGTATGGGGCGTTGTCTCTGGTCCAAGCCAGCCATCCGTAGCTTGGTGAGATAACGTGTAATCAAGAAAATAATCCGCCTGTTTCTTGATTTCGATGTACAAATCCGGATCTGATGCCTCGTCAAGCGTGTATGCCAAGGGAACAATGTAGTTATACCAGTACGGAGCTGCCTCGTCCAAGGGGGTGTACTCCCATGTACCCCCAAGCCAAGTGCTTTCTTTGACGAAACGATAGAAGTAGAACAAGTTGCCTCCAAGACCTTTTGCACTAAGTCGGAGCTGATCTTGGAACCACCCATTGGCCTTAATAGCGCCGAGAGGATATGAGTCAAATTCAAGAGAGGTGAGTGCTGATATAGATGTGTAGACGTGAGACATAGTGACGGAGAAGAGTTTCTTTAGTTGCGTCTGTCGGACCTGTTGCTTTTGGAATGACCCAAGTCACAATGTATCGCCAATAACAAAGGTTATTACCAGATGCTAGGTTGGGAGAGGCTGGCGGACACTCAAAATAAATCATTTTAAATAAACATACGTTATTGATAGCTCGATCTGGGCTAGGCTGGTACAAGCTGGGTACATGTGACGAATCATCGTTAGCCTGCTGCATGGTCGGCAAGGCCTCCGGAGCTACAGAGGGTGGTGGCACGGGTGATCCTCAAGGATCTGAGGATGGGCTGAGACCATACGACAAAGTCCAGTAATTGAGGTTATTTTGCTGCAGTGTCTAGTGGAAAGTATATCAATAGGCTCAGCTTGATTGGAAAAACAAGAAAATACCTTTTGGGACTGCCAGTCTAGTAGTTTTCCTCAGCTCCCCGGCACTGACAATACATAAATGATGGGAAAAGTGCGATTAGGAGAGCAGGCTTGCAGGTAATTACTTAAGCAGGTATTTTTTGCGCTCATTAGGAGTTTGAGCAACCTTATCAAGTGAAAGATAGCCTATATAGGCTTGGCGAAAAGCCCTCGCTTAAGCCACCTGTATTCGTGGATAGAAACATATTTCAACCAAATAGCTTTAGAAACTCTGCCACTGCTCGCGATAGCCCACCACATTTACTGTTTCCGTCAATATTACGCTCTCCTCGCCTTTTTGTCGGCCATCATCCATTGGAGGCCCGATATTTGAGACCCAACATCTAACAGGCCGTGTTAAAAATAGGGTGCAGGCCCAGAGATAACGGAGCTCGGGAGATGCCAGCTTGAAGTAATTCATTTTTACGCTCAAGTTCGAAGAAGCTTAAGAGTGAAAACCCACCGGGCTGCTGGTTTCCGCTACAGGAACGTGATAAAGCCCTCCAGATGATTGATCACAATCTGGTTCATGGCCCCTGCAGATTTAAAATAGGGTCTTTGAACCAACATGATTATTATCGCACACCGAACTCCTGAGCATTGTATCAATACCTTGGCCATTCAGGTGGCTGAGACCATCAAGCATAATGTGTGATCAAAAAGTGATGTTTTTGAATGAGAGGGAGAATACCTAGTTATCAAGTCAGTTCATGAGTTGGTGGGCGAAAGAGGGAGCCCATGACGAAACAATGGCATGTGGTAGTTCTAGGTGAGCACAGACTCACGCAAGTTCGGTATCGTGACAGCCTATGGCTTATCGATGGATGTCATTGGCGCTTCGATCAAGATTGATACATCTTTCACACTTGATCTGGCAATCCTCGCATTATAAGGTAATAATGAACAGATTGATTCTAAAGCGTCAACTTCAACATTGGCTCCGCTGGTTACTAAAGCAATTTTCTTCGAACGAGTTTGAGGAATCTAGTCTATGATAATGCATCTAAAGAAAATGCACTTATATCCTTGAGTTTGTCTAGTACCGCTTGAATTTTCACCATAGTCCTTCTCTCATCAATGCTGACCAACTTATCCAAACCTGAGGCCAGAGATGGCGACCCTAGTCCATCAGTTGCGGCATCTGCCGCAATCGCTTCTAACCCTCCTCGAGCCTTTTGAACACGGTTGAGGTAATGTACTGCTGTTTGGAGAAGCATCTGGAGCCTCAGGTTGGGTGACGGTATCAGCTCCACTCCCGCGATGGAAATGAATAGCCCGTTCTCAGCGTCGCTCATCACACCGTCCTGCGCCGTGAAGTTGGCATCTCTTCTTTGCAGGCAGTGGTAAATCGATGAGTAGAGCCAGTAGTGCATCTCGATCAATCGTATAGACATAGCACAGACTTGCAAATAGACGGCCGTACCGATTGGAGGCGGATGCTCCGGTCCCTTGCAGTCTAGTGCAGCCAACTCGAGCTTTTGGACCAACTCAAGGAACTCTGAAGAGCTTTGCAGAATATGAGCGGCCTCAGTCCCAAGTTGAGAAGGTCCTAGATACGCCGTTGAACGCATTGGGCGAGCTATCTTTAGGTGGAAGTGCGCGAGGTGTTCCATCCAATTTCGATTGAAAGGTAGCAAGGCCGTCGCCCTCGGGATGGCTATGAGCGGGTTGGGGTCGGCTAGCACACCGAGATCGTCGCTAGCCGTGTGTATGGAACATCCCGCGGCTTCGGGGTTCCAATCCGACGAGCCGAAAGACTCGGTCATGTTAAGGTGCAGAAATGAGCTCGGGCTGCTTGGGAAAGCAAGGGGATGCCATTCCGCGACTGTCTGAGAGGACTCAGGTGGTATAGCCTCGAGACTAATAGACCCTTGAACTGCGCTACCATGTTCGTGAAGCGTCTTATGAGTCCATGCGCCTTCCACAATGGTATTGCCCAAACTTGGCCAACTTGCTGGTGTCTGATCTGCCGAGTTGTTGGTCTTGAAGGCTGGTCTTCCTGGCTTGCCGGATTCGCTGTAGTTGCAGACCACGTTGGCGTTTCGGCAACGAGCACATTGTATTCCGAACCCGTCCGTTTTGCATTGCATCTTCATTGCGTGGCATCGGTCACATGCAGACCTTGTTTTGGTAACATTCATCCTTTCCTACGAGCATTGACGGTGCCTGAGAAGAAAGAAGAAAGGCTAATGGACAGTACTACGTTGCCTGTTTGTTTCGTTTCAAGGATCTTTTGAGTGTTCTGTAATAGTTGAATGTGAAATTTAAGCTCTCGACGACGAGGTTCGCCAACCTGTGCAGGGAATCTCCTGCCTTTTAGCGCGTACTGTTGGTGCATGGGGTGAAAGATCCAACGACCGACACCCTCAGCAACGGGCCGTTCCCCTTAGATATGCAGATCGCTAGCATGTCGGTAGTCAATAGACCTAGAGAATTCTATTTCTGTATTCTGGTTCCGCTTGCGCGGCCTCTTTATGTTTGACCACGAGATTGAGGCATAATGGCTGTGAAAAAGAGCCAAAGGCTGTTTCCTCCCATGCACTGTTTGCCACTGTCAAAATATTCTGCAGCGCGTTTCGCTCATGAAGTGTTCAGCCCATCGCTCTGGCGAACGGCTCTGAATGGGTGTGTGTGTGTGTCTTCGGGCAAGTACCTTTCTCCGTGATCAGTGCGCTTGCTGGTCGGGACAGAAACTACACAAGGCCCGCTGCATCCACGCATCGGTCCTGCGCCATGGTGTTTTCATGCAACTTCGTGTACATGGAGTAAGGTAGGCACTGAGGTCTGTTCAGCCCCTTGCCGCAGCAGTCTTTCGTCCTCCCTGCATGCGACTCGGGAAGGATCCGTCTCCGAAGATTCGCCCCCGAATCCTTCATCTTGGCAAGCGGCTCGTACTGTAACCTCACGTCGATAACAAGGAACCCGCAGCATCATGCACCAACAGATACCACGAGGATGCCGGTTAAATTGTTTAGGCTGAATGCGAGTGGATACATCCTCCTGGGACCTGAAGTGATCATGTCATGTTTTCATGGTGAGCTATGTTGGTGCATATCGTCTTCCCCCACGTTGGTCTGACATCGTACATGTATCCAATGATACCTACCGAGATTGCATACCACACGGGCAGATATTCTGAGCACTCATAATGTGAGGCTTATGTGTTCGTTGTCCAGCATTAGGTGGTCTCCTCTTAGCGCCCGCACTCTTCAACCCCATACCGTATTGTATGGATGTAGCACGATCCGGGGTACCATACCCAGTTGGCCAGACACTAACGGATATGGCAGGTCTGCCGACGCGGCGACGCCCCCACCCATAACCCAGTGTAACTTGTTTGGACGTAGTTGAGCTTCGGTGGGAACAGACTTGACGAGCAGGCGGGCCAGCGGGGTTACATCTCAACTCCACCCTCGGACACAGGATCTCGACCGACTCGTACATACGCACATTGGACCTCCTATAACAGCTGATGATCGGTTCGTGTTGTTATCAGGTATTGGGCCGATTCCATATTTACCCTACATGATATTACTTTGTTGCGATTCAATACGTGATCAAAAGTATCGTGGACCATGGAGAACAGCTCGAGGGGCGAGGATAGGCATGGTAGATATGAATAGGTACTCGTGGTAATGCTGCAAGCAGTTGGACTGGACTCAATAGGGGCCTAGCGGGAATTAAGCGGGAAGAACCCGGTATCCCGTCGGGCCTGGGAGAGAAATTGAACATTTGAACCTCAGGCGATGCACAGAGGGAGGATACCCCAGATACTGCGACCAACGGGCTGTGCCGCTATTTGCATCATTCGGTCATCTGTCCACCTCACGTTCATAGGTCGAGACTGCCACAGTGCCAAGAGGGAACATCTTAGCCTGATTAGCATGGATCACACCGCCCGGCTATCCAACGAACCAGATTTTGTGCTCCAGACGGTCACCCCAACAAGTTCGTATTTATTGAGCAAGCAGATCTACTCCTCCTCGACTCAAGAACTTACAATCACTGTTTCTCAAAATCTCAGAAAGTCCCGTTGGTCTTGACGACGACTCTTTCAGAAACCCTTCTCGACAAGAAAATGACGACCGATCCTACGAAGTCGTCTCCGCCCGTTGAAGCAACTGCGAATCAACTCGAGAACCAACAGAACGAGGGAGAGCAGCAGACTACGGCCCACATGCAAGGATGGGCTCTTGCTTCTCTGACCATTGCCTTCATGGCTATTTGCTTCGTTCTGGCACTGGATAATACTATCTTGGGTCCGTAAACACTCTCCCAACCGCGATAAATGACCGAAACCTTGCCTAACATAATGCACAACAAGCGACCGCGATACCTCAGATCACAAGCGACTTCCACAGCCTAAACGATATCGGCTGGTATGGATCCTCTTATCTGATAGCTCAAATGGCAATGTTACCGACCTGCGGCCGACTTTATGCGTTTTACAACATAAAATGGGTGTACTGCACGTCCCTTGTCGTCTTCGAACTCGGCTCGGTCATCTCAGCCGTCGCGCCAAATTCAATAACCCTCATAGTGGGAAGAGCCATTTCTGGCGTAGGCGCTGCCGGGCTGGTGAGTGGGACTACCACTATACTGTCTTATTGCGTCCCCTTGAAGAAGCAGGCAAAGTTGTCACCGGTTATATTGGGTCTGTACAGCACCGGATCGGCGATAGGGCCGCTTGTTGGTGGCGCCATAACTGATAGCAAGACTCTTACATGGCGATTCATCTTTTGGCTCAACCTCCGTAAGTTGACCGCCCGCTATTTTCTCAATAGTCCTCAGCTGACGGACCTTAGCCTTTGGAGCTGTCGGACTAGCTCTGATATGGTTCAGCTTGAGGAACCCTCCACCTGCTGTCAAGGAAGGATTGCCGTGGCAGGATAAGTTACGCCAACTCGACATGCTCGGCGCTATTATACTTCTCGGTGCAACATCATGTCTGAACCTGGCTTTACAGTGGGGAGGAATTGTTCATCCGTGGTCAGACCCGAAAGTCTTTGGCTGCCTCATCGGATTCGGCTTGCTGCTGCTTTGTTTCGTGGGTTTGCAAGCTCGGGGCAAAGAGACGTAAGTTACCAGTGTAAACCGGTCCAAGAGACCTTTGCTTTGCATCCGATTGCATACTGACGCTCACTACCTCAGCGCCACTGTTCCTCTCCGTATATTGCGGGGCCGAACCGTCGTGGCATCATGTGGGTTCATGATGCTCGTACAAGTGGCCATCGTGCTCAACTCATACTACTGGCCAATCTATTTCCAGTCCGTGAGAAATAATAGCGCCAGAGACTCAGGTATATTTTTATTGCCCATCATCGCGTCCAATAGTCTTGGCACAATCTGTGCTGGATGGATTTCGTCGCGGTTTGGACACTATGTTCCTTTAATGTGGATTGGTGCCCCAATTCAGGCTATCGGAGGCGGCCTCTACCAGCTTATAAATCCTCACAGTCCACGCGGTCAATGGATCGGAACCCAAATCGCATCCGGAGTCGGTTACGGCATGTGTAGCCAAATGCCAATTCTTGCTGTTCAGGTGGTCCTCAAGAAGGCAGATGTGCCAACGGGCCTCGTGATCATTATGTTCTTCCAGATGCTGGGCGGGGCTTTGGCTCCTAGTATCGGGCAGAATCTATTCACAGATGCATTACTACGGCGTCTTACTCGGGTTGATGGAATCGATGCTGCGGCTGTGGTGGAAGTTGGTGCAGGGGAATTCAGGAAGATTGTCCCCCCGCAGGCCCTGGATGCTGTCGTTGAGGCGTTCAATTCTGCCTTGAAGAACGTTTTTTGGGTTGCTCTTGCTACCCCAGCCCTAGCTTGGTTGGTGAGCTGGGGCATGGAGTGGCGGCAGATACCTGACACCAAGCGTCCGACTACTGAAGCCTCAGCCGAAGAAGTTTCGGAGAAGTAATTTCACAAGAATCCATAGCTCTGCGTCTTGTACTGAGCATCTTGCCCTAGTTCAGTCTAGACTCGGGATATGTGTCTGAAAGCCCCGTTGGCAAGTTGGGTACCGTGAGGATGGTCCGACGCATATATGCATGTAATAAATAGTATTTTATAGAGAAGTACACATAAGCCGCCGACTTTTCACCTATGAAGGAAGAGTTCAATCGTGATTGCGGCGAAGAAATGAGATAATAGATCATCAAAAGGTAAGTCAACTTCTATTTACATCCTCATCGGCTTATTTCATCTCTTGAATGTCTGCTACTCTTGTTAACCAGCTATCGTTGTTCATCGTGAAGTAGACATAGATGTCCACGACAGGACCAAACAGATCCATAACGATGAATCCCCACCATTGACGGCCGCAGTAGGGGTACTTTTTGAGGAAGGATTTGTAAGACGAAACCCATCCGCCCCAGCCACCTATCACCCAAGCCAAGAATGCAAATCTATCGTGAATAGCCAGTCAGAAGGGTACTGCGTCATGGGAGGTGTTCGAAGATGGTTAATAAGCTCACGCAATCCAAGGTACTGTGCTCAGAGTCTGAAGCCAAGCCCATAGGTACATTAAGGCCCAAATTGGTCGAGCGAGCCGCTCGACCATCTTGAAAGTAGTGTATGGATGCCTCCTGACAATATTGAATCAGCCTAGAAACACTCGCCAGGCCATTTGTCACGCTTACCGCATCAGTTTTGGGAGTCCTGGGTGGACGAAGATGTATCCGAGAAACGTACGAAAGTTTCCTCTGTCCCAACGAAGAATCTGCAAGGCAAACTTATGGTCCTCAGGAATATTGGTGGTGATCTCCGCTTCGGGAACGTTTTGAATGAAGACCTCCCATCCGCTATCGAACACCCAACCGGTCAGGACAACGTCATCCGCAGTGTTCACCAACTTATGGCCAATAATCTCGTGGGTGTAGGTATCAACAAAAGATGGATCTTGTAGGATAGAAGCGCGGATGAGTAGCGTTCGAGCGGACAAACACCAGCAGCCTCCGTCGGCAGCAAAGTGTACCTCGCGAGAACCCTTCCACTGGCATAGGTCATACGTCGAAGTGGCTTCCCATACCGTTATAACGTTTGGATCTTGGCGATCAGTACGGATCTCAGCACTGTCTTATTAATTAGCTCTCAACTACATTCTGGTTTCACTCTGATCGACTAGCGAGGGTTTTCAGACCTCTGTATGCCAGCAACTGCGCCGACCTTGGCATTCTCAAAAGGTGCCAAGAGATATGGGAGCACACCTGCAGCCCGCCAGTACACGTCGTCGTCCACCAAGGCGAGGATACTACCTTGAGCAGCCTTGACACCCACAACCAGCTGCACTCGTTTGTTGGCTAATGGCGCACAGAGGATGACAATCTTGTCAGCATCCTCTTTGAGAGGCTCCAATAGTCGCACGATGCGGTCTCTATTTCGCTCAACTGTCACGATGATGACTTCTCGTGGCTTTGACTTCAGCCAGAGACGCATACATTCCGTAAATGTCGACTCAGTATCGATTGTCGGAACTATGATGCTGACATCCGCCGGACTGTAGCTCGGCTCCTTGGGTAAGGGTGCAGGTTTGTACTTGCTGGAATAATAAGAAATGACTGCTTTGTCGTAGACACTCCACGCCCTGCGTTAGGAATTGGTTATTTCCCTGAATCAGCGTTTGAGGGAGCGCGGACATTTACCACAAAGCGCCAAGAGCCAATGCCATCTCGAGATCCAATGGACTGTTAGAAGTCAATGATAATTAAAGAGACAAGATCGAGTCTAACTGAAGATAAGAATCGCACAGGATAGCTCAATTCACATGAACATGAAAGCCAAGAAGATGGATCTGAGAGAACTTGAAGGACCGGGTCGAGATGTTATACTGATCGTGGACCTAAAGGATAGAAATCATCATCGCAGATCTAATCTCTTGATGCAACTACCAAAGGCTGTAGTAATGACAGAGAAAACGAAACAGTGCCATGCTGTTACTTGCTAAATGCATTGGAGAATATTGGGATTAGCCAAGAAAGTGGCATACAAACACGGAAAAGCGGATGTGGATTGCAGACGTCGGACGTCGGCCTCCTCTCATCCCCTTGAAATTGAAGGGCCCCAATGGGTTTCCAAGGTTCCTTAGTTCCCGGGACTGATTCCCGTGTCGCCTCCCGCTCTTAGCATTATCAACCCGCATGTGGCAACACCAAAACGACCCAACATACTCTGTACATATGTTACTTACGTCTGCATGTTCATGCAGATAAGTAACTCAAATCCTCTCCATCTTAATTTCTGGGCGTAGTTGCCCCCGCATTCGCCAATGGGACCGCTCCCCTTGACGCTCCAATGTCGTAGGGCCCCATATATTGCGTCCTCCCAGTCAACACCGCACCCCACACCACCAAGGTGGGGGGCCTATCTCTTCACCGGCATCGTTCTGTTACATTCCGGTAACATTCTTCCAACCTCTATACATGTGTAAGTCAAATAGTCTGCTGCCCACCGGCGGCGCAGTTGGCCTTCCTGGGGTGTTGGAAGGGGGCTATTGCATAAGAAAGCCTGGTCCGGCGATTTTAAATGAAAGAACCCTCGTTCGGTGGATAACGAAGTACCCTTGTCCGGCGATTTATCAGATGATCGTGAAAACCACTCTTTGCTGGATGGAGGAATCGACCTGCTAGTTCTTTCTGTAGATCGCGAGGACCGGAACTCGCAGGCGACAACAGAGCGAAGCAAACGCAAGCTGGAGGGTTCTCCGCAGTCTAGCCCTCGTCTCTGTCATGGTCGACAGGTACGCAGTGCTTCGATCGTTGATGCTCTGTGGATCAACGACCTCAGTCATACGATGAGGCCAATTCATGCCCATTGGACGCTGCCGAAGCTGTGTGTCACTGAATGTGCCCAGCCGGAAACGTGTGTTGGCATTGTGACTAGGTGGCATCGAGATTCGACAGACGTCTTAGAAATAAAGTGTTGCTACCGGCGTAAACGCAGAAACACAATTATGTCCAGAACTCTCGGCAAGTAAAAACGCCATCCAAAATTTGCGCAAGATTTTACACATCAAAGCTCCTATTCGAAATAATGCAGTCAATCGGAAGCCCAATCGCTATCATCGGCGTGGGCTGTAGGCTTCCCGGAGGAGCCAGTGACCTGGAAAAACTATGGCAGCTGCTCTCGGAAGGGCGCAGCGGCCGAACAAAAATTCCAAAAGATCGATGGCATGCAGACGAGTGGTTTGATCCGTACCCGGAGGCAAAGCAGTCTGTCGTGACGAAGCATGGCTTCTTTGTTCAGGACGACATCTCGTTGTTTGACGCAAAGTTCTTCGGCATCTCTAGCACCGAAGCACACTCCATGGATCCGCAGCAGCGACTGTTCTTGATGACGACTTACGAAGCCTTGGAGGACGCCTGCATTCCCATTGATAGCCTACGAGGATCCAACACTGGTGTCTATGCGAGCATCTTCGAAAGGAGCTATGACCGCATGGGACACAAAGATCCGTCCACCATCAGCAGGACTCATCTCAACGGCACAGGAGAATCGAGTGAGTCATATCCAATGAATCTAGCTGATCATTCGATGCTAAATTATCTATAGTTCTCTCAAACAGGGTTTCATACTGTTTTGATCTTAAGGGGCCGTGCATGACTATCGATACAGGCTGTGTAAATCATACCTCCCGAGATCTTATTGAGTTTTAGCTGACTGAAAAACATTCAGTCTGGAAGTTTGGTTGCTCTTCATCAAGCTTGCCAGAGTCTCAAGCTAGGAGAAACCGATCTGGCATTGGTTGGCAGCTCTCAGCTCGTAATCCATCCCGATGTTCTTGCAATCAGTGAGTGTCCTGCATAAGAATACAGTTGGAACATTGCCTTTACCGCTTGTACTCGGTTACAATTTTATTGGTCCCCAAACTAACGACGAATAAGTGAGTGGGATGGGCATGCTGAACCCGGACGGCAAGTCGTATGCCTTCGACTCCCGAGGTGACGGATACGGTCGTGGTGAGGGTGTAGCAACGATCGTTCTGAAACGGCTGGACCGCGCGCTCCAAGATGGGTGAATTCTTATGTTCCTAACTCTTTCATATATCAAACTTTGGCTGATAGCAAGTTCAGGGATCGAGTTCACGCGATTATTGCAAATTCCGGCTTGAATCAGGACGGCAAGACGTCTGGCCTGAATACGCCTAGCGGGGACGCGCAAGCCTCGCTGTCGTCGCGCGTATATCGTGAGGCTGGTTTGAACCCTGCGGATACGGCATACGTAGAAGCTCATGGAACTGTAAGGAGCCCTGGTCCTGATGTGCCACTTCAAAACACTAACCACGGAATGGATAGGGAACTCAAGTCGGTGACCGAGAGGAGATTGCGTCAATTTCCAAGGTTTTCTGCGAAGATGTCGGTCGACAGGATGATCTTTATGTCGGCTCAGTGAAGACAAATGTTGGCCATCTGGAGGCGGCTTCTGGCATGGCTGGCTTGCTCAAAAGTATTCTCATACTCAAGCACGGCAAGATTCCGCCCAATCTAGATTTCATCAAACCGAAACCGTCGCTCAAGCTATACGAGAAAAAGATTACGGTGCGTTCAAATGAGCATGATTACCCTGCGTTGATATGTTCCAGCTGACCTTGCTTAGATCCCAACAGAGCTTACGCCGCTCCCATCTCCTCGCAACGGCGCCCCAGCACGAGTTTCCCTGAACTCTTTCGGCTACGGGGGAACCAACTGTCACGTAATTTTGGAAGCTGCCGAATCAAAAAGTAAACCAAATGGTGTCAGCCAAAAACCGAATGGCGTGACGGGCAACGGTACCACGTCAAATGGACCCAACGGTGTCGCGACTAACGGGAAGACCTCCAACCACAATCACGAAAGCGAGGCGCCGAATTCACCGCAGCTTTTCCTGTTGAGCGCATCCACTGAGAAGGCACTTTCAACCCGGGCACAAGACCTTGTTCAATGGCTCAAAACTCATGATTTGGGGCCTCGGACGTTGCGTAGTCTTTCCTACACGCTCGCCCTACACAAGTCCGCTCTATCGTGCAGAAAGGCCATCGTTGCGTCGAATCCAGAGCAGCTGACAGCGGAGTTGGAAGCTCCAATGCCAGAAAAGAAGATCAAACCGTCAGCACCGATTACTTTCGTCTTCTCTGGCCAAGGGGCACAATGGCATGCAATGGGCCTCGAGCTGGCTAGGTCCTCATATGTTTTCAAACAGTCCATGTCGGCCATGGACGAAACCTTGCGTTCACAGGGCTGCCGATGGAGTCTTCTCGAGGAATTATCGAGACCTTCCAATACTTCGCGTGTTGGTGAGGCGGAGCTGGCACAGCCCTGCACTACTGCCATCCAGATTGCGCTCGTTGACTTGCTTGAGAGCCTTGCGATTCGACCGAGTCGGGTAGTGGGTCACAGTTCAGGTGAAATCGCGGCCGCATACGCCAGTGGTGCGTTGAGCCGGGATGGCGCTCTTCTCCTGTGAGTTTCATGATTGCATGCGTGGATTGATGCAGTGAAGTCCCAAGCTAATAGTCAACAGGGCATATTATCGCGGTCTGACTTCGGCTAAGGCTAAACAAATGGCTGATACCGGCGGCGCTATGATGGCAGTCAATCTCAGCGAGAGTCAAGCCGTACAATACTTGAAGAGAGCTACCAGCGGAAAAGTTGTCGTAGCATGTGTAAACAGTCCAACGAGCCTGACCCTTTCTGGCGACGAAGGCGCTGTTGACGAGATCAAGTCTGCGCTCGACCAAGAGGGCATCTTTGCTCGGAAGCTCAAAGTCGACACAGCGTATCACTCGCATCACATGCAGCGTGTTGCCGATCATTATCAGCAGGCAATCGGCGAAATTCGGTCGGGACAAGTGCGCGACGGTGTTGTTTTCTACTCCAGCGTCACAGGCGCCGTCAAGACAACTGATTTTGGTGCCAGCTACTGGACCTCGAATCTAGTTTCGCAGGTAAAGTTTAGCCAGGCCCTAATTTTGCTGCGAAACGATCAGTCAAAGCAGGAAACAAACATGGATGTCAGCGTGTTTGTTGAGATTGGACCGCACTCCGCTCTGGCGGGCCCTTGTCGACAGACACTCACGCATGAGGGAACAACAGCCGACAAATTCAAGTTCGAATATCTTTCTGTTCTCTCGCGAAATATCGACGCTGTACAAACCACCCTTACGTTTCTCGGCAGGGCGTTCGAGATCGGGCTTGGAATCGACATGGTCGCGGTGTTATCTGCCATAGATAACGAGGCAAAGCCAGACGTAGTCAGAGATTTGAAGCCGTATCCCTGGGACCTGGTGCCATTTTGGCGCGAATCTAGGTTGAGTAAGACTCACCGCTTTCGTCAATTCCCCCATCACGATCTTCTTGGTTTATTGGACCCGACCAGCACCATTCACGAGCCGCGTTGGCGTTACTTTCTCAACCTGGATGCTTTACCATGGCTGCGTGACCATGTTGTTGAGGGCTTCATGATTTACCCAGGCGCGGGCTACTTGACCATGGCTATGGAGGCAATGAAGCAGCTCTCAGAGATGAGAGGCATCTCAAAGCCAATTGCCAAATTCGTCCTTCGCGACGTGGATATCTCGAAGGCTATTGTCTTGAGCGAGCCTGAAGACGGTAGTACCAGTGAGGTCGAAGTTCAGCTCAGCATGTCCGCCGTACAGCAGCATGAGACCAGCGGGTGGCAATCCTTCCGCGTCTGGTCGTATGGAAAAGATGACACGTGGACTGAGCATTGCGTTGGCGAAATCATGATCGTGTACGAGAAGGAAGAGCACGACGATGTTGAAGGCACAAGAGAAGTTGACTTACTCCAACAAGAGGCTCTTGATTTCCTGAACACGGCCAAACAAGACTGTGACACCGACATGACCAAGTCCGATTTCTATGGCTTTGCCAGTCTGAGCGGAAACGAGTTCAGGGGAGCCTTCGCGTCGATTGTGTCTGCAAGGCACGGAAACAGGCGCGGGGTCTTTGAAATCTGCACCCCGGACATTGCTTCCGTGATGCCTCATCGCTTCTTCCGGCCTCACTTCATTCATCCAACCACCTTGGACGCTGCTCAGCAAATCAACGGCATTTTGTTCAAGAAGTTCATCTCGAACGCGACATGCGTGCCGACAAAGCTTCCCTTCCTGGAGATCAGCGGAAAGATGTCGACCAAGGCAGGAGACAGCTTGACTGGCGCGATGCAGATTGAAGCCGATGGACCGCAAACATCTAAGGGAGCAGGATGGGTCTTCCAAAAGGATGCTGATGGGCATCTTACACCCGTCATTCGACTTGCCATCAACTTACGCGCCATAAGTGAGGCACATATCGACGAGGATCGGCCTTTCGTTCAGGACAAGGTTAACCGACTAGATTGGAACTTCGACGTTGACTTTTTGACTGGCTCGTCATTTCTCCACGTGCTTTCGTCCACCCTTGGACTCGATGAGAACACAACGTACGGATACCACGGCACAAAGGTCTCGGTGGAAGAGGCTCGACATGGGTATCTCACTGCTGACCGTGCTTCTACAATCTGGATACGGGAGGCAGTGCGCCGTGTCGAGACCGCCGATGCCGGTACGGTGCCATCTCAGCTGGTCAAGTTCTTTGAATGGATGAAGAAATGGCTGGCATCTGAGTACTGCCGTGAGATCATGATGGATATCAATTCGGAAGACGAGAGTCGTACATTGCACGATGTTGAGTCATCCACCAGTTCCGCCGAGCTTCAGCTTCTCGCTCGCGTGGGGAAGGCTCTTCCAGGTATCGTGAGTGGCGCGGTAGAGCCCTTGGACGTCATGCTCGAAGACAACCTTTTGTCCAAGAATTACGAGAGTGGCACTTTTACTGGGGACTATCAGGCAGCAGTGGCATATCTCAGGCTTCTGACCTTCAAGAACCCGCGCCTCAGAGTCATCGAGATTGGCGCAGGGACCGGAGGCTGCACGAAATGGCTCTTCGACGGTCTTTCAGGCCAAAACGGCGCAGTGGGTCTTCCAGTCGACAAGTATACTTTCACAGACATCTCAAGTGGTTTCTTCGAGGAAGCGCGGGAGACGTTCGCCCAATGGGAAGACGTCATTGAGTTCAGAACTCTCGACGCGGACGCAGATCCTGTTGAGCAAGGGTTCGAGTCCGAGTCGTACGATGTGGTAGTAGCGGCCAATGTGCTCCACGCTACAAGGAAGATTGATTTGACAACTAGTCGCGTACGAAAGCTGCTCAAGCCGGGCGGTAGTCTCGTTCTTCTCGAAATCTCGCCTAGGGGAGCAGCTGTTGGTCTCGTAGCTGGCACCCTGACGGGATGGTGGGCGCACGAGGACGAGTTCCGCGTTGACACCCCTCTACTGCATCGCGAGCAATGGGCAGAAGTCCTGTCTCGAAATGGCTTTGGTGGTATCCATCTCGCGCGAGGATGTATGATGGTAGCCAAGGCTGTACCTTCTACGCCTAATGGAACTCTGGCTAGACATGGCGCCATTCTGCTTGGGAACTGCGCGGATGACAGACTTGATTCCATAGTCAAGGGATTTGCCTCACATGCCATCGACATCGTAGAGCGTGGTTGGGACCAAGTTGACGTCGAGAAGGACTCGGAAAGCCCCTACTTGGTTCTTGACAGTGCTGTCCAGCCACTACTCCTCGAGCCATCACCACAACTTTTCAAGTCTATCAATACTCTTCTCGCCGCCAAACGCAGAGTATTATGGGTTGTTGTGCAAGACAAAGCCGATCCGGCCGTCTCGGCGTACATCGGGGTGGTCAACACGCTAATCCGCGTTCTCCGTCGTGAGAGCGGTAACAATGGCCTCATCACGCTGGACGTCCGGTACCCGATTCCATGTCCAGATGAGACGGCAAGACTCATCGCCGATGTGGCACAAAGATGCTTTTGGCCGCCCGTCGAGACTCAGAAATCTCTTGAGCCTGAGTTCGCCTACGAGAACGGTCGAGTTCTGATACCTCGCGTAAAGCCGGATGCCGAATTCCTCAGGTGGGCGCGCAGTGGTACAACACCTGATGCCGTGGTAGAGCCAGTTACCATTCCCTACCAGGGCGACCGAGTCCTCAAGGCCGAGTTTGCGACGCCAGGCCTTCTAAGCTCCCTACGCTTTGTGGACCATATTGACGACTCACACAATCTCCCACAAACTCAGATTGTGGTTGAAGCCCAAGCCCACGGCATAAATTACAAGGACGTCTGCGTGGCTCTCGGACAATTGAGTCTTGGCACACAGATGGTTGGAGAATTCGCCGGCATCGTGACAGCAGTGTCTGAAGATATGCTCGATGTGCATAAAGTTGGCGATCGAGTCATGGGGTTCGGTGCGCAACCGTTCAGTAACCTGCCAGTCGCTCACGGATTTCTCGCTCATAAGATCCCCGACTGGATGTCTTCCACAACAGCAGCGTCTCTTCCGCATGCATTCGCTACCGCTTATCACTGTATCACAAATATCGCACGTCTCAAGAGTGGACAGTCGATTCTCATTCACGGTGCGTCAGGAGCCGTTGGCCAAGCCGCCATTCAGCTTGCACAGCATCTAGGAGCAACTGCCTTTTGTAGCGTGAGTACCGCTGCAAAGAAACAGCTCCTGGTCCATGAGTACGGTATTCCGGATAGCCACATATTCTCTAGTCACGCTGGGTCGTTTAAGCAGGGTATCATGCGACTCACCCACGGCGAAGGTGTGGATCTAATCCTCAACTCGTCAACAGGAGAGTCACTGAGAGATAGTGTCGACTGCGTCAAGAGACTGGGAACATTCGTCGAGCTGAGTAGGAGTGCAATTCAACAAGGCTCCTTGTTGAATATGACCGCTTTCAGCAGGTCTATCACCTTTGTTGCTTTTGATATGACGACCGTTTCGGCGCAGGAACCCGAAACAATCCATCGTGTTTTGGGAGACGTGGTCAATTTATTTGAGCGCAAGGTTCTGCGACCCATTCAGCCCATTACCATTTACCCCATCGACCAAATCGATGAAGCATTCCGTTTCTTGAGCTCAAGAAAGCACACTGGCAAGGTTGTCCTCACCATCGAACCCTCTTCCAGGGTCAACGGTCTTCCGCCTAAGCCCTTGCCGTTGCAACTACGTCAGGATGGCACATATGTCGTGGCTGGGGGCCTGGGTGATCTTCCCTCCCGAATTTGCATTTTCTTGGCTGCACGTGGGGCCGGCCACATTGTGTCTCTTTCTCGGCGCTCCATTGATGATGAGACAAGGGAGAAGTACACAACGGCTGTTCAGAAACACGGAGGAGAGCTTCATATCCTCCAATGCGATATTACGAACGACGAGAGCATGGCGCGCGCCGCTTCTTACTGCTCGGCATTACCTCCTGTCAGGGGCGTAGTCCACGGCGCTATGATACTCAAGGTAAGCTATTGAGCGCTGAGCTCGTACTTTCGACTTGACACATTACATGGTCTTCTAACACAATAACTAGGACCGGACTTTCTCCCAGATGACCGTCGAGGAGTGGTCGAAACCGCTGTTGCCCAAGGTCTTCGGTACCATCAACCTCGACAAGTTTTTCGCTTCTCCGGATTTGTCCTTCTTCATAACGCTCTCGTCTATTGTTGCTGTTGTTGGCAAGTCTGGTCAATCCAACTATGCCGCCGGGAATGGTTTCCAGGACGCTTTTGCCCATGCTCACGCGAACCATCCTCATACGCACTACGTGTCAGTCAATATCGGCGTCGTTTCGGTCGATGCACACGGTGCCCTGAAGGAATCGGAGAAGGGAGATACCTCTATCAGCAGCATGAGAGCAGGTCTGCGCCAGAACAGTGTCATGGACATCTCTTTTGACGAATTCTTCGCCGATATCGAGTACGCCATGACGCATCTTGCGAGAGAAAGCAAGCTCCATCAAACGATCCAAGGGGTTACCCACCAGTCCATGCTCGATGTTAACGACGAGCACCTCCTGGACAACCCCGTCTTCAGCCAGTTGACCCGTACTCAGGAGAAGCAGGCTACGGGCACCGCACGCGCGGACAAGGTCGATTTCGGGAAGGCATTGGGCAGTGTCAAGACGATGGCAGAGGCCGAAACCCTCATCCGCAACGCGACGTTGACCAAGTTCGCTGTCTTTCTCGACCGACCTATTGATGACATCAAAGTTGACCAGTCGCTATCCAGCATTGGCCTCGACTCTCTTGTCAGTATTGAGCTGAAAAATTGGATGGTGCGCACATTCCAAGTCAATCTTCAGACGTCCGAGCTAGGTGGCGGTGGCAGTATTATGGCTCTGACTGCAATCGTTGCTTCACGATCTAAGTTGATACCTGAAGAGATGCGTCGGATGAGTCTGGCGAAGAGCGACGAGCTCTCATTACATACGTCACCTACGATTGAGCTTGAGTCAAACAAAGAAACTGGTCACGGCTTTTACTGTTGCAGGAGCGTGAAGGAGCTCCCAAGATATCCGCTTGTCGACCTTGATGAAGCAGTCGAGGACCTCCTTAACAACATCGGTCACTTCTCCCTCAACCGAGAAGAGTATTCTGAGCTTAGTCGCAAGGCTCATGCTTTGGTTGGACCCAACAGTATCGGTCGTAAGCTTTACAATCAGCTGCGTATCAAGGCCGAGGATCCGACAGTCGAGAGTTGGATCGCTGAGCCCTTGTTGAAGGCACTGCACATCAAGCGTAGATATCCTTTGGCCCCATACAGCAATTTTCTCGGCACCCACTTTGATAGCACCACCACGCACTCCCAAGCTGAGCGAGCGGCTGCGCTCACCAGGGCAGTATGCGAGTTCAAACGTGATCGCGACAACGGCAACCTGGAGCCTGACTACCTAGGGGAGAAGGCGAATTGCGGCAATTCCCTGTTGTGGTTGTTCAACGCCTTAAGGGAGCCAAATTTAGGCTGCGATAAGATGTTGAAGTACCCGGGCAACGAGTACGTAGCTGTTCTTCGGAGAGGTCACCTCTTCAAAGTTGTCCTGCAGCAGGGAGATGACATCGTGTCGTATCAACATCTAAGGGCAGTATTTGGGGCTATCCTAGACCTGACCCTTGAGGAGAAGAGATGGACGGGCATGCTGACCACGGACAATCGTGACAAATGGGCTACGGTAGGCACATGCGTTCATCACATCCGACATCTCTATCGACGAGCTAACTTAGATATCTACAGAATCGACGGGAGTTGCTTTCGTACGACGAGAGAAATACGTCATATCTCGACACGATAGAGAAGTCCGTCTTTGTCCTGTGCCTGGATGACAGCACCCCAGTGACGCGTGAGGAGCGCATCCGCTATGGATATCTCGGAGACTCCTTCAACCGTTGGCACGACAAGAGCTTCCAGATCTTGGTCACTGCTAATGGTCGCTCTGGAAGCATATTTGAACATTCAATGATTGACTTTATGACAATCTCGCAACTCTCTAAGCGCCTGCAGAATGCGATCGACACTCTTGGGCACGATGACGACGATATGGACCAAAGGAGCCAGGGCATTCACACCGCCAGCCTCGAGGAGATCCCTCTTTTCACAACTGCAGAGATCGAGGGCCAGATCGAGACGCTCCGCGAGAAATACTCAGCTGTCACGAGTGTGAAGCAATACACACCACACCTCATCACTTCTTTTGGAAAATCGATTTTCCTCGAACATTCAGCACCTATCAAAGCGACAGTCGACCTGACGATTCAGCTGGCAAGCCGTCTGTACTTTGGCTATCTCCCTGCTAGCTGGGAAACGGTTTCGACAGCGCATTTCCACCTCGGTCGCCCGGAAATTGTGCAGGTGGTTCTGAAATCAGTCGTCGAATTCTGCGATGCTGCGTTGGACAGCACTGTGCCGCGCGCTGAGGCAAGGAACAAGCTGCTACAGGCGGCAAGAGAGTGCAATGCGCAAATTGTTAAAGGCAGTGAAGGCCGCAACTACTTCCGACTCATGGACGTGCTTGAGATGATGAGTGAGGAGCAGGAGCCCAACGATGTCCCAGAGCTCTTCTCTGATCCAGTATGGAAGAGGAGCGGTCCACGACTGATCATGCAGACGATGATCGAGACTAAGCTGGCTGAAGATCCTGGTTACACGATGGAGGACCCGGATGATGTGTGGATGAATTACACGGTGAACGATGACTCGTAAGTATCACATTCTTCCATTTCTTATCCTCAAAAGCAGCTCATTTCTAACTTCATCTCAAGTGTGGAGGTTTGTTTTGTCAGTCCAAGGAAGGGTGCGGAAAGATTTCAGGCTGCCTTGGATCGCGCATCAGACATCGTCAAGAGCATCATCCAAGCAAGGTAGCGGGAGAACTTGAGCCTGATTTTTGGATATAGATCGTAATCATGATGTTCTTGTACAAAATGAACCATGGTACTCTTCGATCCCATCTTCCTTTAATGTATCTGACTTTCTCTGCCTTCGCGAGGCAGATGTAATAATGTGCAAGATGTTTGATACTAAGATGCTTAGCCCTAAGAGACAATGCTATTGGCGCCGCAACCCCACTGCCGCCGACAGAGTCATTTGGGAGTAAGGCAAATAGAATCATGCTTCTAAGTACTAAATTATTATTTCAAGTGTGTATGCGTTAAGGTTTTCAGGTCATAAGGTCTCCCCCCCCCCCCCCTCTGCTTCCATGTCCCATTTCCTATTCTCATACTGCAACATCAATAGGCCTGAAAAGCCGAAGTTGCAGAATACATGCCCTGTGACCGGCCTGGTTGACTCAGCATCAGACGACGTACTATCGAGAATAGCCTTCGTGCTGTCGGGTATTGACATCCAAGCAAGAAAACCACTTCTGATGCCGAAAGTTTCGAGGGAAAATGTCCTGATGATAATGGGAACCCCAATGCAAGTGTTATTTCGCCATAATCCCATTGTCCCCATTTTGCCTACTTTGAATAAATACATGTGAGGTATTCTCAGTGACGGCCATGGAAACATACAACGATTTGGGTCTGCTGATACTTGTATACTTCTACATCGATCCACACTAGAAAACTTTGACGAGGGCCTTCCTCGAGGTTATATTGAATGGAATCGCATAATATGCTGAGAATGCTTGGTTCGAGCTACTAATAAATTGTACCAAACATGTATCTTTCCGTTCCCGTTACCCCGCGTTTAAGTTGCAGGATGCAGCATTGGCGCCGTGTGGAGATTCTGCCGGCCTGCCGGTGCTCCACTTTGAACCGGTTAAGTCAACATACCCACTTCCTGGCACCCCCCTGTTTCTGGCACCACAAAAACGATGGGATCACAACCCAACCTCCTCATTACTATTAACTATTGATCCTCAACCACACCCACTACAATACAGCTGCCAGCCTCACTAGGGCATTCAGAGTCGCTGGATTCAGCCGTGATAACCTCCTTTTCACCCGCTTCGATTTGAGCCCGATGGATATCCCTGATGTTCGCGAACTTCGTATTGGGATCG